>NC_141689.1:190891739-191061739 GCF_964263255.1 Lissotriton vulgaris | reverse complement strand
TCCAGATTCATATGGGAGCATTCATCGCAGTACCTAGAGTCTTGTTTCGACCCCAGACACCAAACATACATCATGGGGGTCCGTCATAGACACCTATTTGCGACGGTCCCTACTTGGTGAAAACCCTGTTGTCTTACGAGGTAGCATTTTGACTTCCACCCTATTAAAGTTTGATGACAAGTTCATCCTGAAGTCAAAGAAGAAACATCAGATATGCATCTGAAGGTTCATAAAGAAAAGAACAGAAGCCCACACAAGTGGGTGGATTTTATATACTAGCACATAGAGGAGTATTATTTTAAAGTATGCGGATTTAGCATGACATCTAGGGAATATTCACAAGATGAGGAATCTGAAGTCAGAAGTATCAATCACAATGTGCCATTTTAGTAATATTTTATTTACAAATGATTTATTGTACTGTAGAGAGGCACTAATGTAAACAAAGGGCTCATGCAAATGCAGTTTTGTGATCCAGTGTAAGATTTTGGTAATCCTCTATACGCTCTAGAATCGTTGCACACTTCACAGGAGAAAGACTACAATTCTTTTGTCCTCAAAGGCCATACTTAAATTCTCTTTAGTCACTTTCTTCCTTCAGGTTCCTTTTTACAAATTAACATTGTTGACACACAAAGTCCTTTTCCTTCAACTTGTTCAATGGGGACAGGATCAACTTTACATTTCATTTCTTTTAAACATGCCCAATTAGGTCTGGCAAGTTCCAATGAGCCAGCAGTTCTATTTGTAAATTTATATTGTTGTGTGCTGCAAGTTAAATTGAATACATACACAATGTAGCCCCAATAAAGACAACATTCTTAGGACTTTCATTTTTTGCATACCTTTATAAAAAAAAAAAGTTAATTCTTGAGCCCAATTAAAATCACCTTAAAAATCTGTAAACTAATCATGTTTATTTGCATAAAACCACCAAGTCAGTCAAAACTAAACATTCAGACATGTACATGATAAACATTATAACCAACTTTGCAGCTTCAAACTACACATTTTAGCGTTCTATAAAGTCAAATGTAGTACCATGAATTTGAAGACAGTAACTGCTTACTATATTACTAACCTTTGAAGCAGGCGGAATCCTTCGCTTCTGAGGTTTCATCTGTTTCTGCTGTTGCGTTTGCTGAACAGACATTGCTTGGTTATCTAGAGTCATGCTGGGAAGCTGCAACATCTTGCTAATCGCCGCTGAGCTATCGACTGGTGACTGTTCTCTAAGCTTCAACTGCGATGAAAAGGATTCCAGTCCAGGAGGAGGAGCAGGAACTTGTTGTACTTGGTGTTGCTGTCGTTGAGTCAGCTGGCTCAATACAGGCGATGGTTCAGGTTGGGATTTAAAGTCTGCAATAGTTAGGAGGAGGAAAATCGGAATGGGTTTAGACACCAAATATCAACTAGATAACATGCATATGATCACTTTATTATGTATTTAATTTGCTCAACATAGCTCCTGCTTAGAGCCGAAGACCATGGGCATTACGGCGAGGCTCAATGAAGAAATACTAAAGAATGCAATAATAGGTTCACATTGTAAAATACAGGTTGGAATTTTACACAGTGGAGGAGTCGCTGCATGATGTATAAAACAGAGCTGGGCTTACAATAGAACAAAAAAGTCTATATTGAATTTAAAAACAATGCACAGGAAATTAAACCTAAAGCAACACAGTTATACAAATGGGCCAACATTGAGTTTGTGGGAAACTGAGGAAAGTGAATGAAAGCTGTAAGGGAGATGGGGAAATAGTTAAGAGGCCAAAGTCTGAAAAGCAGTGTTAGGTATATCAGGATGGTATAAGAGGTATAGATGCAAAATTGCAAATTAAATAAGTGTCAAGAGAACAGTGGGGGAATCAAAGTAGGGACAGATTTGAGTGAGTATCACAAAGCTAGATATAAAGGAGACTATTAAGTAAAAGGTGTTTCAGGTTTCTGTAGGAGACCATATAGAGTCGGGAAGATGCGGCTCTTGGAGCAAATTTCTGATTTTAGTGCCACATCCTAAGCAAGGTTACGTCCCCACCACTCAAAGAAAACCAGATTGCATTCCTTAAAAAAATGTGGCATTTCATCCTTTGTTCAGGTGGCCATAAAGGCTCTGTGCTATTGAACATTTCAGTCACAATTCAAGTCAATGGAGTCCTGTAACCAGTTAAGCACCCAAATGACCGCTTAAATTAATGTTTTGGACAACTAGCAAAATTTGCAGCAGAGACCATTTCAAAATCAATCAGTGGCACATGTGCAAGTTATAGTGGCATCAAGTAGCTACTAGTCGAGTTAATATAACCAACATGTTATCGCTCTGGAATCGTATGGGATATAATTATTCAAATTGGTGTAGATTCTATAGAGGTTCTAGCCAATTAAAGTGACAGGAACCTATTAAGAATTGGAGTAATAGAGGCTGCAGGAACAAGGCATCCGGTGGGCACAGAGCGCTAAAAACAAACATGGGTCATATTTTCATCTTTTTATGGAGCTGTAGCAGCTGTCCGACTCAGATACATGATGTTACTCACCCAGTAAACATCTGTTCTTGGCATGTATAGCTGTAGATTCACATGCTTTGCATACTCCTGCCATCTAGTGTTGGGTCTGGATGTTCACAGTTTGTTTTTCTGCGAAGAAGTCTTTCCCAGTAACAAGATAGACTCCTCCTTTAGGTGATGGTACACATGGTCAACGACTCCATTGTTAGATTGTTCCCGCAGAGGGTGAGAATGGAGCTAGTAAGTAGAATAGTTGTCCATGCTTATGTATGTATACTAAAGAGAACTGCAGAAGCTACAGGTACCCGGGGAGGCAAGTGGGCGCATGTGAATCTACAGCTGTACAAGAACAGTTGTTTGCTGAGTAAGTAACATTATCCGTTCGAGCCATGTGAGCTGTACATCAAATGCTTTGCATAGACTATAAAGCAGTATTCTCCTAAAGCGGTGGCTAACCTGTAGCTTCTGGAGTTGTCTGAAATCGTGTTTTAAGTGCTGCTTGGCCCACATTAGCTTGTAGTCTCGCTAGCACGCTAGCACATCTACACAATAGTGTTTGGTAAATATGTGCGGTGTAGACCATATTGCAGCTTTGCAAATGTCAACTATGGGAATGTTACCTAAGAATGCAATAGTGCCCCTACCGTGCGACTGGAATGCGCTCTACGGGGTACAGTTCGAGTTGTTTTGCATAACAAGTTTGAATGCATTTAACAATCCACCTTGCAATACCTGATTTGGATATAGGATTGCCCTTGTGTGGTGGTGCAAAAGCAACAAAAAGTTGTTTGGTCTTATAAAATGATTTTGTTCTTTTGATGTAGTACAAAAGTGCGCTTTTATCATCTAAGGTGTGAAGAGCTTGTTCTGCAACAGAATCCGTTTGAGGGAAGAATACCTGTAATCCTACCAACTTATTTATGTGAAATGCAGATACTACTTCAGGTAGAAATTTGGGGTTTGTACGAAGAACCACTTTGTCTACGTGCAGTTGGAAAAAAGCTTCTTCTATAGTTAGTGCTGTAGTTCACCCACTATCCTCAGTGAAGTGATTCGCAATGAGGAAAGCAGTTTTCCATGAGAGAAACTGCGGTTTGTATTTATACATGGGCTCAAAAGGTGGCTCCATTAACCTTGTGAGGACTATGTTAAGATTCCACACTTGGTGGAATGACTTAAGTCCTTCCAGGAAAGCTTTCATTCCGGGCACAATGAACAGCGATAAATCTTGCCTATTTTGTAGTTACGCATCTATTGCAACGAGATGTAGCTGGATGGTGGTGTAAGCCAATTCCGACTGCTGCAAGTGTAACAGATGACAAATGATGTTTTGTTTGGAAGCATCAAGAGGGTTGATGCGTTTGTTTTTGCAATAAATAACAAATCTTTTCCATTTAGCTGCGTAAAAGGTTCTTGTGGTAGGCCTCCTGGCCTCCCTGATTATGTTCAAGCAGTCTGGTGGAAGGTTCAGATAACCAAACTCTATGACTTCAGGAGCCAGATTGCAAGGTTCAATTGTTTGAGATCTGGGTATCTGAATTCTCCATGGCTCTGTGTGAGGAGACTGGATATTAGGTGCAGCTTCTGATGAGGGACCAGAGACCGCTTCAACAGGGATGTGAACCATGGTTGACGGGCCAATGTGGAAGCTACTAGGAATAGGGCTGTTTGCCTGAGTTTCAGAAACACAAATGGAATGCGTGGGAGAGGCCGAAAAGTGTAGGTAAATATCCCTGACCAGTTCATCCATGGTGCAATGTCCTTGAAGAGCGGGTGTGGGTACCTGGAGGCGAAGCTTTGGCCTTTTGCTTTTTGTTGTGTGGCAAACAAATCTGAGGTACTCCATACCCTTGGAAGTATGGGAGGAGAACTTGAGAGTGAAGTTCCCATTCATGTATTTGCTGCATCTGCCTGCTGAGGTCGGCAATCTGGTTGTTCACTCCTGGGTGGTGTTCCACTATGAGATAGATTTTGTGGTCAATGGCCCGCCTACAGATTTCTTGGGCGTAGTTGTAGAGAGTGTCCCCCCCCCCCTGTTTTTGCATGTAATACATGGCTGTCATGTCGCTACGAACTAAAACAGCTTTGCAAACCAGGTGAGTTTGAAGTGCCTTGAGAGCTAGAAAGATTGCAAGCAGTTCTAGATGGTTGACGCGGAGCAACATTTGCTGTTGGTTCCATAGGCCTTGCACTGTGTGGTACTGAAGATGCGCTCCCCAGCCAGTGAGGGACGGGTCCACTGTTAGAATGGTCTGTGGAAGCAGGTCTATGAAGGGCCATCCGTTTGATAAGTTTTGTGTGTGCCACCACTGCAGAGCGTGATTACCAACACTAGATCGGTTAACAGACACTGTGATTGGTTACACTGACCCGCTAAGATTTCCTGAAGGAAACGCATGTCAAGTCAAGTCAAGTCAGAGAATTTATATAGCGCACTGCCTACCCAGAGGGTCTCAAGGCGCTAAGAAAGGGGAGGAGGATTACTTGTCAAATATCCATGTTTTAAGTTGCTTTCTGAATGCTAGGTGGTTCTGGGTGAGGCGAAGGTACGCGGGGAGTGAGTTCCACGTCTTAGCAGCCAGGTAAGAGAAGGATCTGCCTCCCATGGTGGTCTTGTTGATGCGAGGTACAGTGGCGAGGGCTTGGCTGGAAGAACGTAGTTGGCGGGAGGGGGTGTAGAAGGACAGTCGTGAGTTGAGGCAGTCTGGTCCCATGTCGTAGAGTGATTTGTGTGCGTGGGTTAGCAGTCGGAAAGTGATTCTCTTATTGACGGGTAGCCAGTGGAGGTCTTTCAGGTGACCAGAGATGTGTTCGTTGCGCGGGATGTCTAATATGATTCTGGCTGAGGCGTTTTGGATTCGTTGGAGTTTCTTCTGGAGTTTAGCGGTTGTACCTGCGTAGAGGGTGTTTCCGTAGTCCAGTCGGCTCGTGACTAGAGCATGGGTGACTGTTTTCCTTGTTTCGGTGGGGATCCAGCTAAATGTTTTCCTGAGCATGCGAAGAATGTTGAAGCAGGATGAGGATACGGCGCTGACTTGTGAAGCCTGGCATGGGGAACGATCATGATGCAGGATGCCATCATTTCCAGTAGTTGCATAAACACTGAGCTGGAAGCGAGTGATTGGATTGAAACTGGAGAACCAATGCCTGAATGTTGCAAATTCAGGCTGCCTTGGGAAAGGAAAAAGTCTTGAGTATTTAAGGTGGCTACTAGGTAGTTTTGAGTATTGGTAGGCTTGAGATGTGATTTTAGCACATTGACTGTGAACCCTATTCGATGTAGTAAGTGAATTGTTCTGCAAGTGTACTGGAGAAATTTGGGATACGTGATGGCTTTGGTGAGCCAGTCGTTCAAGTAGGGGAAGACATGGATGTGTTGTCTTCTCAGGTGAGCAGAGACTACCGCCAGACACAGGAAGACTCTGGGGGCAGTGGTGACTCCGAACAGGAGAACCTTAAACTGGTAATGTTGATTCACTACTACAAATCTGAGAAATTTGCGAGGAGTGAGATGGATTAGAATATGAAAGTAGGCATTCTTCAAGTCTAGAGTAGACAGAAAGTCACCCTTTTGCAGAAGTGGTAGTACTTGTTGAAGTGTTACCATGAGAAAATGGTCTGACTGTAAGTAAAGATTTGGTTCTCTAAGGTCCAATATTGGTCTGAGAGAACCATCCTTTTTGGGTACTAGAAAGGAAAAGGAGTACATGCCCGACCCGTGGTGTTGTGGTGGTACAGGCTCCATAGCCCCTTTCAGAAGGAGAGATTGAACCTCGTTTGAGGAGGTGAAGATGATCGAGTTAATGTTTGAAAGATTGTGGAAGAAATCCAGATAGTAACCAGAACAGATAATTTCCAACACCCAATTGTCTGTTATGGACTGCCATACGGAGAGGAAATCTGAAAGTCGCCCCTCCCCACACCCAGACAGGTGTTAAATGGTCAGGGTGGGAGTGTAGGGAAGTCACTGCTTTGTGTTGGAAGGGGGAGGTATATTTGAGTCTCTATCTCTGTTCTTGAAGTTATTTCCACTGTAACCTCCTCTAAAATAACCTTTATAAGCAGAGGGTTGGCTAGTTGGTTGTTTTTGTACGTGGTGATGGTCTCTGAGGAGGTATTTTTGGACCCTCCGCGGTAAGAGCGTCGAAAAGAACCACATGCTTGTGTTAGCTGAAGGGCTCCCATGGATTTGGCCACTTCATTGTCTTTCTTCATTTTTTCCAGTGAGGAATCTACCACCGGGCCAAAGTGGTGTTCTTTGTGAAAGGGTGTTTTTAGACTGGAAGTCTGAACCTCAGTTTGAAACCTGATATACGTAGGCAGGCGTGCCTTCTTAAAAGAACACTGGTGTTTACAGCTCTAGCAGCAGTGTCTGCAGCATCTAGGGAGCACCTGATTGAAATGAGCTGCCCTTCTCTCACTAGGTCTTGCACTTTAGATGTATGTTCATCGGGCAGAAATTGAAGAAACTGCTCCATCTCGTCCCAATACTGCCTGTCATACATGGCAAGCAGTGCTTGCATCTTAGAAACACGCCAAGTTTGCTGCCTGAGAGGCTACCCTTTTCCCCAAAGTGTTAATAAGCTTAGATTCTTTATCTGGGGGTGGAGCACCCCTAGTAGTTTAGGAGTTGACCCTTTTACATGCCTTGGAAACGACTAGGGAGTCCTATGGTAATTGTCCTTATATGCACGCTGTGTCAGATGGTGCTGGCTTGTACTTTTTATCTACCCTAGGAGTAAGGATATGGGCCCTGACAGGGTCATTATGTCATCGACATGCCTGATCATACCTTTATTTTTTAGAGCAACAGTGGTCCCATGCATAAGAAATATACGGGCACAAATAAATATAGACACAATGGAAGCTATATTTAGTAATGACTTGTCCAGCCGGACAGAGGTCCAATTTTTACTTCGAAAAAAGTTCACACAAAATACCTTCAACAATTCTACGAAGTAGGGCACAAGCCTGTACCAAAATGTATACAGATTGGCATAGTGAAGAAAGTAGTCTAGAGGTAGAACAGAGTTTTTAGGCAGAAGCTGTAGATTTCTGTAAGTTGCTCTAAAAAATATGTTCCCCGAGGTCCTTTGCTGACTCGAATGGGTGCCCCTGTTGTTCTATATAATTTGATCATACCTTTAGGCATGGGGAGTGTGTGCAATGCCTTTTGTGTGCTGCTAAGTGTTTCAAAAAGGAAATCCTCTTCAAGGGATTCTTTATGCAACTTTACACCATGGTAGTTGGCAGTTCTATGTAACCTACGCTGTCGAAAGGGCTTGGCAGGGTATAGGTCGGGATAATTTCCTGTGGGAGAGTCGGTATTGTAAAATGCCTATTGGTATGGGAGTAATGGTGCATTGTCTCCAGCCCCATACCCATCCCCATCATCCTGATCTTCAGGTGTATATGGTGTTGAGTACTCCGGTAAAATCATTAACGATTGAGGCTAAGGAGAAGGTGATGAAGGGGAGGAGGAAAGGGATTAGTCCCGACATTCTTCTTTTCTAAAAGAATGTGGTAGATCTCCTCAGTGTCTTTCCTTTTGATGGTGACTTTTGTGGTGATATGTCCGGTAGGTGGATTGATGTAACACTGTCTCTGTTTCCGATCAGGTTTGGTAGGCAGAACATGTTGTCGAGATGGAATCTGCATGCCCGGTTTCTTCGGTGCAGAAAGTTTCAGTGCCAATGGTTGGTGGCTGAGACTTTGGATCCTGATGATTTTGGATCCGAAAGTATTTTCGGCGTGGAAGGGGACGGGCCAGAGCCTGGCTTCGACTTCGATCCCAAAGGTCTCAGATCAGAGCCTGTTTTCGGGGGGCTAGGCAGGCTTTTGGGTGTGTTGCGGTGCAGAGCCAGAGTGAGAGGTGTCGGAAACATGTTCTCAGTGCCGACCGTGGCCCGAAGGTGTGGGTTGGACCGGAGCCTTCTTCGACTGAGGTGGACTTTGGAGAAAGGGAGGATCCGTACTCAAGGTATACTGTCCTTGCGGGATTTCATTGTCTCCTTCAGAGCCGTAGTCGGAGATGGGTTCCTGTTTTTCTTCGGCTCCCATAGCGTCTCCAGCTTCTTGTTCCGAATCTTTTGCTAAGAGGTCTGGAATGGAACTTGCGTGTTGGCTCTGCATGTCGCAACTTCGAGCCGGACAGTAGTGAAGCGTCTTCTGGGAGTGGAAAGCCTTGCACGCAGCACAGTCCTGTTCTCTGGAGAAAAGCAAAGGTTGAACACCTCGTGTGAGTTGGTGTGCGGAAACTTAGCATGGCACAGAGGGCAGAATTAGAATGGAGTCTGTTCCATTGACTGCGAGGCAGACCAGCGCGGGTAGGCCCGACGGCCTTCAACGAGCTTCTCGATCGAAGAGAGTTTTTTTAGAAGTAAATACAATACACAGAGAATGGGAATGCAATTGAAAAAGATACCGTCTACGGCGAGTAGCTTGCGCACCGAGGGAAACCAAAGCAGCAGTGTCAAACTGGAGCGCAGCAATTTACGTCCGAACCCGATGTTGGAAAGAACAATCTAACAATGGACTTGATGTCAAAGCGCACTGTCATCGAAAGGAGGAGTCACCTACCTTGTGACTGGAAAAGACTTATTAGAAGAAAAACAAACAGCAAAAATCCAGACCCAACACTAGATGGCAGGAGTATGCAAAGCATGTAACCTACAGCGCACATGCCTCGAACATGCAAATTCTCCTAGGCAGATAGTAGAGGCAGTCTTCATTTTTTGAGATGTCACAATGAAGCTTCCAGTCAATAACTTCTGGCAGGTGCAGCCCAGACCTTTGTATAGGCGCGTAGCTCTACAGTTTCTCCTCAGGTCAAGCAACAAGGTGATTCTATAGGTTTCCCCAATATAGGGCCTTTCTAGAGGGAGAATGACAACTAAACAAAGGTTCCACACCTGGCTCTTGTAACTGTGAAATACACAGGCCTTTGTTCTACTGAGCTGGTACCCAGACCTCTACTCTGGTGGCCACGGATTGCTAAGGCTAAAAGGAGCTGATTTTTTTTGTAAATTTTTTATTAAAGTCCACAAGTTCATCTATACCTGGGAAAATGTCTCCTGCTGCTATGAGCCATATTTAAACGCTTCCTGTCCTGTGCCCAACAAAAAGAACAAGTTACTTACCTTCGGTAACAATATATCTGTAAGAAACATAGGTTAGTTGTAGATTTTTTAACTTGGAATTACACCCAGGGTCAGACTGGATCTGGAAAGTTAGTCAGCAGTACCCCTGCCCGCCGGAAGGTGACGTAGGTCGGCACTGCATCCGTCGTCGTGGTTGCCGGGATGATGTTGCGGTAGCTACACAGACTACACCCTTGTGCAATGACGTCAGTTCTGTACACAACTTTCCCTGCCAGAAGCGCCGAGCCATGCAAGACACAGACCACTGGTGCACAAAACTAAGGACCTGAAAGGATGTCTTTAACCCTAGAAGTCAGTTTGTAGAACAGGGAGGATGGGTGGAGCGGTAAGGAATCTATAACTAACCTATGTTTCCTACAGATATATTGTTACCGAAGGTAAGTAACTTGTTCATCTGAACAAAAAAAAGTTAGTTATAGATTCCTTACCTTAGTATAGATACCACAACAATACCAACCCTGGGAGGTGGGTCTGTGAACCAAGTTCACACCAGAAAGTCCTGTAGAACAGCCAAAGAAGCTGTCTCTCCGACTTGGCTGTCCAGGTAGTAGTGTTTTGTAAACGTGTGCAGTGACTCCCACGAGGCTGCCTGATAGATGTCATTAAGGGGGACTCCTCGTCCCAAAGCTGTAGTAGCTGCTGTCGTCCTGGTGCAATGAGTGTGCAGCCCCACTGGAGGCTCCTTCATAGCCAAAGAATAGCAGGCCTTGATGCACAAAATGACCCACCTAGAGATGGTCTATTTGTGTACGGCCCGACGTTTCTTATTGTCCATGTAACGCACAAAGAGTTGGTCATCCACCTCGAATTGTTTTGTGAGATCCAAGTAGAAAGTGTACCTCTCTTCCTCTTCCGAATGATGCGGAGGCGGAAAGAAGGTGGGCAACGTGTTGATTTGGCCAATATGGAAAGAAATAAACACCTTGGGAAGAAGGGAAGGTCTAGTTCTAAGGACGACCTTGTCCAGATGGACAGCCAGAAAGGGAGGCTTGGAAGACACAGCTTGTAGCTCACTCACCCTGCGCGCGCAGAAAAGCAGTTTTCAAAGTGAGAAGTCTTAGAGGCAAGTTATGTAGTGAGCTGCGATCACCGCCATCACTTTCGTGAACACCCAATGGGTGGTGGGAAGGCCAAAGGGGAGCACAGTAAACTGAAAAGTGCTTGTGGCCTACCGTCAACAGCAGGTAACGCTGGTGGGCCGGCAGGACGGGGATGTGAAAGTAAGCGTCCAACAATTCCAACGTTACCATCCAGTCTCCCGGGTCGAGGAGAGACAAGACCTGAGCTAGCATCAACATCTTGAATTTCTCCTCACGGAGGAAGCAGTTGAATTTCCTGAGATGCAAGATAGGACGCAGGCCCTTGTCCTTCTTGGGGACCAGAACGTAGTGGGAATAACAACCATAACCTACTTCTGGCCCAGGAACACGCTCGATGGCACCCTCGGCCAAGAGGACCGTGACTTCCAGCTGAAGAAGCACAAGATGGTTCCCCGACAAGCAGTGGTACTGAGGTGGCATGGCTGGAGGGGTAGTCTAGAAGGGGAGGGAGTAGCCGATTCAGGCAATTTGCAGCACCCACTTGTCCGAGGTGATGTTGCGCCAATGGGGGAGATGATGGCGAATTCTGCCGCCCACTGGCGTTGGATGGATCAGAAATTACAGACTATGAAGGCTTTGCAGTGGATGCCGTGGGTTGGAGGTGGACTAACCTGCCCGCTGGCCCCCAGAACCGCCCAACAATTCCCACGTCCACGTATATGTTGTTGCTGCGCCAGCTTGTAGCGCTGGAACGAACATGTTGGGGCACCCCTTCCGTGGCCAGGAAAGAAGCAAAAGGCAGAAGGCGGATGAGGGCGAGTGGCCGATCGGCCCAAGGCCTTGGCCGTAGCCCGGGAGTGCTTAAAGCGTTCCATCGCACTATCTGCCTTATTTCCAAAGAGGTGAATGCCATCAAAGGGCATGTCCATCAGAGTGTTCTGGACATCCCTGAGAAGCCAGTTGTCCTCAGCCAGGCGTGGCGCCCAAGTGCCACCATCGTGAAAATCGCCCTGCCCAGTGAGTCAGCGGTATCAAGCCCACAACGGATGGTGAACTTAGCTGAGTCTCATCCAGCAGCAAAAGCTTGGGAGAGGACTGTCTGGGCCTCCTCCAAACAGTTAGGCAGCACCAGTGCAACCGTGTCCCACACAGAGTGGGAATGATGGCCCAAGAGGCATGCAGTGTTCACCGAATACAGCCCTAAGCTGGCAGATGAAAACTTCTTCCAAAGCTGCTCCAGCTTATTGGATTCCCTATCTGGAGGGGCGGAAGGGAATGCGCTCTGGGAAGCAGAGGCTTGGACAACCAAGCTCTCAGGGGTGGGGTGTTGGGAGAGAAAGAGTGGGTCGCCCGGAGCCGGGCTATGGCGTCAGTCCACGTTCCTGTCCACAGGCGCCCCTGTGTTGGACTTGGACCAGGTACACAACAGAATGTCAGAAAGTGCTTCATTAAAGGGCAGCAAGGGCTCCGAAGAGGTTGCCGCCGGCTGGAGCACTTCTGTCAGGAGATTAGTCTTAACTGCCATTGCCACTGCCTCGGCTGCCCTCCCCAACACCACTGCGTACCTGGCTCCCTCCTCCGTAGCCACGGTAGGAGGAGACAGCATGCCACGGTCAGGTGAGGTGTCAAGACCACTGGCATCCCCCAAATCCTCTGCCCAGTCCGGATCATAACCCCCTCCCAGTCCTTCCCTTCCACCGAAGTCTGTGGAGCATGCTGAAAATTAGGTGGACAGACACTGAGGAAAAAGGGCCCCCATCAGACTCTGAATCGGCGCCGATCTGGCACCATGTCCGGTTCAGGGCTGAAACTAGGGACGACGTCGTCCCGAAGAGCGGGCAATGTCTGAGGTGGTGGTCTAAGTCAGTGGAGATGTTATACGCGGGGTCTAAGTCAGTGGAGATGTTATACGGTCAACCAGGGTCCGATCCCAGGGGGTCCTGCTCGTCGCAGCCGCTGGAGATAAAAGAACAGGGCCCATAGGTGCACCGGCAGGGCGAGACAACTCAAAGAGTCTGGCCATGGCAGCAAGAAACTCTTGCAGCTGAGCAGGCTTCCCTGACGGACCCGGAAAGATTGGGTTGGCCAGCAGAGGCGTCGAAGGCTCTGCTGGAGACGCGGGGGTGGCACCACCCGCACCCTCAGCCGCGACAGGCGAGGGGAAGTCTAGAAGCGACAACGATTCTTCAACTTCTTTTTGGAATGCTTCGACTTACCGTACCCCGAGTGCGAAAACTTATTTCCAGAGAAAAGATGGAGATGTCTCCGCGACCAGTCCCTCAAGCGCTCACGGGAACGGAACAGAGTGGTGCGGAGCCGACTGCCAGTGTTCCGGGCACGACTTGGAGTCCTGGTCGCGCCCCAGGCAGTAGAGACACACGAGGTGTGGGTCAGTCACCGACATCATGCAATGACAGTCCCTACAGTTCCTAAAACCGGGCACCCTACGTCACCAGGAGTTGATCAACTCGAGAAAATGACACAAAAGAACTCGAAAAAACTCAGTCAAAAAGTGACTGGGGTACTAGCTCTTCCTGGATCTGCGCTTGCTGGTGCGGAAAAAGAAAGAACTGACGCCAGCGTGCGTGGGCTTGTCTAAGTAGCTCCAGCGACGTCATCTCCGCGCCACTGGAGCTGCAGAACGACACCTACCAACATGCAGGAGTACTGCTGACGAAAACCACACCAGCGGCTGGGCACCCATGTCCGCCACTGTCGAGAGAGCCTGGGCTATCTTATATCATTTATATCTAGCGCTTCTCTCGTACAGGGTGTCTTTTTGGTGCTATACAATCAAGTGATCGTGAGTGTAGGAAGGTGGATACCGGACTATGGTTGGCCCCAACTTTTTGCCTAGTGTTTAGCTGGTTTTCAAATTAGTTGGCCTGGGATCCTGCTATCCAGGACCCCAGGCTATCTGCTCTCTCTGTAAAATGGACTCCATGTACTGTAGGTACATACCAAATTGGATATTGTGTCACCCTTGTGAGTCCCTGTACAGTGTACCATATGTACCCAGGGCATAGGTGCACCCAAGGCCTACCAGGGGCTGCAGCATGTATTCTGCCACTCCTGCAACTCCTGGCTGGCCCCTCAAATAGACACAACTGGCTGATCACTAAGCTGGGGCAAGGTTGTGTAACCACCCCTTGCTTAGGTGTAGTATTCCTATACCTACTTACATATAGACACTTACTTACATATAGACACATAGTAACCTATAAGTCACTCCGGCCTTAACAATCCTGAAGGCAGAGTGCTTGGTTATGTGTGAGATGGTGCTCTAGCATGAGCTGAGCCTGTCTGAAGCTTTCGGAACCATGTCATTATAGCTGTTCTATGATACTGCCATACCATATACTCTTAAGTGCATTATAATCCTCGCGGCTAATGCTAACTTTGGTTTGGCTTCATCAAAACATGTCGTGGAAGAAACGCGTTACTTACCTGTAACAGCAGTTATCCAGTATTGGTGTCTTTCATAGATTCACATGCCTGAATCATTTTCCGTCGTCGAGACGGGAGCCTCCGGTACATAGAAAAGTAATGTCCTATAGACATACATAGAGAAAAATAGGCCTAAGGGCCTCACCTTAGTAGCCTATCCTTGTCCTTATGTAAAAAGGACCAAACTCTTAGAGCCAGCCAATCAGCTATCACCTCCCTCTAGAACCTTCCTGACAGGAGCCTCAGTCTCTCAGATTTTCGTACGCACCAAGCTAGGTAGGCGTAATACAGTTAGAGAGAAAAGTGAGTCCTTCCAGGGAAGGCGGGAGGGTTGCATGTGAATCTATGAAAGACACCAATACTGGATAACTGCTGTTACAGGTAAGTAACGCGTTTCTTATCCAGTATTAGGGGTGTCTTTCATAGATTCACATGCCTGAATCAGAGTAGTCAGCAATACATTATGCATATTTCTGATGTAATCATGCTACATAGTCATTTTAGATAATACACATATTACCATGCGACTTTGAAACATTAGCATACATCAATGTATCATAACAGCAACAGATGTGCATACCAGGATGGCGGGATGTTGGAAGGCTCACCTCACTGGAATAGATGGCGAAGCAACGCCTGGCCCACTGCTGCATCCTTCAGAAGTTCAGCATCCAGGCAGTAGTGTCTGGAGAAGGTGTGCGGTGACTTCCACGTCGCCGCTCTACATATGTCCAAAATCGGCACTCCAGCGAACAGCGCTGCTGATGTGGACATCGCTCTGGTGGAATGCGCTTTGACATTAGCACTCAAAGGCCGTCCGGCCCCGTCATGGCAGAATGCTATCGCTGAGGAGATCCACCTTGAGATGCTCTGTTTCGTTAGAGGCATACCCATCCTTGGCCTACTGTAGGCCACAAATAGCTGTGATGACTTCCTGAAGCTCTTTGTTTTGTCTATGTAAAACTTTAGACACCTTTTGAGGTCCAAGGAGTGTAGCGTCCTTTCTGCTGCGGTGGTAGGGTTTGCCAAGAAGGAACGTAGAACCATCGGTTCATTAAGGTGAAAGTCTGAAGGTACTATCGGTATGAACTTGGGATTTGTCCTCAGCACCACCCTGTCCTGTTTGAACTGCATGAAGGGTTCCTGAATGGATAGAGCCTGTAGCTCGCTGACTCTCCTGGCAGATGTTAGAGCGAGCAGCAGAGCAGTCTTCCATGAGATGTACTTGATGGATGCTCAATGAATGGGCTCAAAAGGGAGCTTCATGAGTTGGTTGAGGACTAAATTGAGGTGCCATGTCAGTGGGACCCTTCTAGGTCTTGGGAAGGATCTATAGCGTCCCTTTAGGAACTGCTTGATAAGCCTATTGGACCAAAGAGACGTTCCCCTGTAAGTCCTGGTGAATGGTGAAATGGCCGCCAAATGCACCTTTATGGATGCATGCGCCAATCCTGACTGTGCCAAGTGCAGTAGATATGGCAATATCTGTTCGGGTGTGATATGGAGTGGTCTCAGGCCTTTCTCTAAACACCATATGCAGAATCGTTTCCATTTTAGAGAGTACGTTTGTTGGTACTGTCCGCTCTTGCTTTTGCCAGCACGTCCCTGCATTCCTGTGGGATGTTTAGATGACAAAACTCTCTGTGCTCAGGAGCCAGGCCGATAACCTGAGCGATTGCAGGTTCGGGTGTTGCACCTGCCCGTTGGACATTGTCAGCAGGTTCGGGTGCTACTTCAGACAAATCGGTGTCCTGATGGAGAGGCGATGAAGATCCGAGAACCAGTGCTGCCTCGGCCAGAACGGGGCAATTAGGATCAGGGTACAAGGCTCCGCCTTCATCTTCCTGAGGACCCTGGGAATCATCGGAAATGGTGGAAAAGCGTACGCAAATACGCTGAACCAACCGATGGAAAAAGCATTTCCGAGTGACCTTGGTTTGGGACGCCAGCTTGCGTAGTTTGGGCATTTGGCGTTCTCCTTGGTGGCAAACAGGTCGATTCCTGGGACTCCCCATTCTGAGAATATGAGATCCAGCGTACTCTTGTCGAGCTCCCATTCATGGGAGAGGGATTTCTGTCTGCTTAGGGCGTCCGCAATGGTGTTGTCCTTGCCCGGGACATAGTCCGCCCTGAGCGTGATCCCATGGAGTACAAGCCAGTTCCAGACCTTTTGCGATTCGCGTGATAGAGTGAGCGAACGCGTTCCTCCCTGTTTGTTGAGATAGTGCATCATCGTGGTGTTGTCCGTTCTGACGAGCACCTGGGAGTTCTGGATGCGTGGTAAAAAGGCTTGTAGTGTCAGATACACAGCCCTCAGTTCCAGAAGATTGATATGGAGTTGCTTCTCCTGATTTGTCCATTTGCCGCTTATTTGGAGGTCCTGAAGGACAGCTCCCCAGCCTTCCAGGGATGCATCCGTGGTGATCACCAGAGGTGCTGCTGGAAGTAGGAATGGCAGTCCTATAGACAAATTCTTGTGATTTCTCCACCATTCCAGCCTCTTGGATATTTGTGGTGTTATCTTCACAATGTCCTTGAAAGAACCTGTACTCTGTGTCCATTGGTTCGTGAGGGCTTCTTGCAATGAGCGCATCCTGAGTCTGCAGTGAGGGATGAGGAGTATACAAGACATCATTCCAAGGAGTGATTTGTAGGTTCGAACTCTTAGGGACTTCTTTGATGCCACAGCCGTGGCCAGAGATATTATTTTGTTTTTCCTCTCCTTCGAAGGAAATGCCCTTGCGCATTCCGTGTTCAAGGTTGCCCCGAGGAAGGTAATGTTTCTTGTTGGGGTAATGCAGGATTTCTCGTGATTGAGAGTCAATCCTAGCTGCTGAAAAAGATTGGTGCAGGCGTTGGAGGATTCGGTCTCGCCTGCA
This sequence comes from Lissotriton vulgaris, assembly GCF_964263255.1. Lineage (NCBI taxonomy): Eukaryota > Metazoa > Chordata > Amphibia > Caudata > Salamandridae > Lissotriton > Lissotriton vulgaris. The sequence goes on along the minus strand of NC_141689.1, from coordinate 191,044,703 downwards.
GCTGAAGGTGCCTTTACCAGCCAGTCGTCGAGGTAGGGGAAGACTTGGTGACCCATTTGACGCAGTCCTGCCACCTCGAATCTCAGGAATTTTCTGTGACCCTTGAGGATCGGGATGTGGTAGTAGGCATCTTGGAGATCCAAAGATGTCATAAAATCTCCTTTCTCCAGTATGCCCAGTATTTCCTGGATCGTCACCATCCTGAACGACTGACTCTTCAGGAAAGAGTTGAGTGCCCGGAGGAAGGGGAAGAGAGTAGGAGGAGATAGAATTCAGGCGTTTAGATATAATGGCTGCTACCCCACCCCCAGGCCGGTCGGCGTGGAGAATATAATAATCAGGGGGGGGCCAGCCAGGATGTCCGGGAGGGATTCTGATGTAAGCCACGTTTCCGTGAGCAGAAGCATGTCAGGATTAGAATTGGATAACAAAAAAAGTCCTCAGAGTGTTTCACTAGCGAGCGAGTATTCAAATAGGATACCCTGATGGACGTGGTGTTCCTAATCAACATAGCTGGAGGTAGGCGTCCTACAAAGGATGCAACACTGGTTGGCTTTTAGGAAGGTTTAAGGGGAAGAATTAACCAGTGTATTGTTTGCATCGGAGGATTTGAAGAACTTAGCCCGAGCATGTGGGTCAGCTTTGGCAGCAAATGGCATTAGCCCAGTTGAAGTAAGCGAGGCAATGCATGAAACGACTGGTAAACCAGGAGAGGGCTACTGAACCTAGACAAGCCCATTTTTATGCAAACATGGAGGGTTCAAATATAATCAGGTTTCCCTTGCTAGGCCAACGGGTGTAGGGCAAAGAATAGGTGCTGGACGGAGCCGGTGGTAACTAAATGGGTCACAAGACAGAATAGTTACCATAACACTCCATAATAACAGAGCCCTAGACCTGAGTAAACAAAATAACAATAGTTACTTACCAGTAATCTGTGGTTCTCCAGTATTGGTGTCTTTCATAGATTCACAGTCCTGAATCATTCCCCGTCGGAGAGGGAGTCCCACGGTGCATAAAAAAGCAATAACTATGCACATAATAACTAAAAACCTTGGCAGCATGAAACCAGAAAGTAAAGTAGCCCAAAGCTACAAGGAAAAAAGTTCCACATCTATGGCCATCATAGTCATTATACATAGTCCAAACTGCAGCCAATCAGGCGACAGCACCGACCAGAATGTTCTCCTCAGAGGCTCAGGCTCTCTGATTTTCTCGCACAAGAGTGTAACCAAGAGATAAGAGCATAACCAGCCTATGAGGGGAGGTGGGCGGGTTGCATGTGAATCTATGAAAGGCACCAATATTGGAGAACCACAGATTACAGATAAGTAACTATTGTTCTTCTGCAGTATTGGGGTGTCTTTCAAAGATTCACATGCCTGAATCAGTGTAGATGGCAGTACCCAAAAAAATGCTTGGAAGACGCTAATCGTAACAAACGTGTATAGAAAACATATGCAATAACATCATAAGAATGTTATAATTCTGCAAAAAGACATGCAAGCTTGCAACCATTGGGCAATGCTATTATATAGTAGGCAGAATAGTAAGCGTCTGAGAAGCAGTACATAGGAGGAGGGAAGAACAGAGGCTCACGTTATTTGAAAAGATTGCGGAGAACCGCTTGTCCCACTGACGTATCCGCATTGCTGGCAGCGTCCAAACAGTAGTGCTTAATAAAAGTGTCTGCTGGACCAAGTTGCTGCTCTGCCGATTTGTTGTAGAGGAACACCAGCAAAGAGAGTAGTAGAGGAAGAGACCGCCCTCGTAGAGTGTGCTCTTAGAGTTGCCTGCAAATGTCTTCCAGCTTGTTGATGGCAGAAGTCAATAGCCGCAGAAATCCAACGAGCTATGGTCTGTTTTGACACCGCATGTCCATGCCGTATTTTTCCGTAGGCAACCAACAATTGATCTGTTTTACGAAAGGTAGAGGTCCTTTGCAAAAAGAACTTGAGACATCTTCTGATGTCAAGGGTATGCAACGCCCTTTCCGCAGGGGATTGTGGATTAGGAAAGAATGTCTTTAAACCGACTGGTTCGTTGAGGTTAAAGTCAGAAGGCACCTTCGGAATAAAACTGGGATTCGTGCGTAGCACCATAGAATTGGAAGTAAACTGCAGAAAAGGTGAATTTATAGTGAAAGCTTGAATATCACTGACTCTTCTAGTTGAAGCCAAGGCCAGTAGTAGAAACACCTTCCAGGATAGAAATTTGAAATCCACTCTATGAATAGGCTCAAAGGGGTGCCGCATGAGCTGCGCTAGTACCACATTGAGATGCCAGGATGGAGGCGGACGACTGATAGGAGGAAACATTCTAAATAGCCCTTTAAAGAATTGTTGTATAATCCTGGTCGAGTAGAGAGAATCGGAACCATCTTGTCAGAACCTTGAAATGGCTGCCAAAAACACCTTTAAAGTTGAATGAGAAAGACCTTATCTTGTTAAATGTAAATAGAACGGTAACATCTGCTCGGGTGTTGCGTGAATCGGGTGAATATTGACAAATTGACACCTTATGCAGAATATGTTCGATTTAAGTCTGTATGTCTTTATCGTGGCAGGCACTCGAGCATTAGCCAGAACTTCCTTGCAATCCTCAGGGATATCTAGATGAGCGTATTCAAGGTGCTCAGGAGCCAAGCTGCTAATTTCAGAGATGCAGGGTCCGGGAAGGCAAATTTGACCGTTCTGAATCGACAGCTGGTTTGGTCTTGGTCGAAACTGAATGAGATCGCATTCCGATAGGAGGAGACTTTTGGTGAACCAGAACTGGCGAGGCCACCTGGAGGCAATAAGAATTAAGCGACAAGGTTCTCTTCATTTTCTGGAGAACTCTGGGAACCAATGGTATCAGAGGAAAAGGGTAAACATATATTTAAAACTAATTCACCGAAAACGTGTTCCCCCGAGATTCCTTGTGGGGAAGCCAGCTTGCAAAGAATCAGCATTTGCTGTTCTGTTTAGTCGCAAAGAGGTCCAGATCGGGATGACCCCACTCCTGAAAAACTCGATCCACCGTCGACTGATGTAATTCCCATTCATGAGTGGATACCGTGGACCTGCTTAGGGAATCTGGCAGGACATTGGAAACTCCCGGTACGTGAACTGCTGAAAGATTGATCCAGTGCCGTATTGCCCAGTCGCAGATTTCTTGGGCTTGTTGAGAAGAGCAGATCTTGTGCCTCCCTGTTTGTTCAAGTAATGCATACTTGTAGTATTGTCTGTCCGAATCAGTACTGTGGCTCCTAGAATGACTGTTCAAAATCTTAGGGCCAAGAAGATGGCTTGTAGTTCCAGCAGGTTGATATGCCACTTCCATTTGTTGTGGGCTCCATTTTCCACTGACCGTCAGCCCTTGAAGATGTGCTCCCCAACCCTCGAGGGACGCATCCGTTGTGATTGTAAAATTTGGCGCTTCTTTTAGGAATGCACATCCGTTTTCCACATTCCTTTTCTGAGTCCCCCATAGGAAGGATTCTCGCATCCGAGGAGTGACCTGAGCGAGATCATTGAACGATCCTGAAACTTGTAACCATTCGTGGTTTAGTTCTTCTTGTAGGGGCCTCATCCTGATGCGGCAGTTGGGCATTAAGGGGATGCAAAAAGAGAGCATTCCTAAAAAGGAATTTAACTGCCGGAGTGAAACAGACTTTTTTGATCTTAACTTGTGAACCACTTTGCACATTTGTGTTGCCTTTCGTTTGACACAAAGGCCTGGATTAGTTGTGTGTCCAATATTGCCCCTAAAAACGTTTGTTTTTGCGAAGGAACCAGATGGGACTTGATGAGGTTGATCGAGAGACCCAGCGAGTGAAATGGGGACAGACATCTCTGGACATGGGTGTCCGTGTCTGAAAAGAATTCGCCTTGATAAGGCAGTCGTCTAAATCAGGAAATATTTGAATCCCATCCAGACGGAGGTGTGCCGCTAATGGTGCTAGAACCTTCGTAAACACCAAGGGTGCCGACCGTAGTCAGAATGGAAGGACTTTGAACTAGAAGTCCCTGCCAGCCACTCTGAACCGCAAGTACTTTCTGTGTCTGGGAAGGATCGGAACATGGAAGAACGCATCTTGAAGATCGAGGGTGGCCATGTGATCACTGCCGACAGAAGTTGAAGGATTACTTGGAGTGTCAACATCCGAAAAGACAATTTCCTTAAGTATTTGTTGAGGAAGCGAAGATCGAGAATGGGAAGCCATTCCCCTGATTTTTTCATTATCAGGAAAAATCTTGAATAAAACCCTGTTCCTCTCTAACTGTGGGACTCTCTCGATTGCTCCTTTTTGTATCATATGGAGAAGTGTGGCTCAACGGTTAGAGGCGGCAGACCCGGAGGCAGAGGTCGGCCCGGGACCAGGGTTCAATTCCAGATGCGGCCGGGTGCAGGACCAATGTCAGCAGGCCCAATAAAATCTCGCCTCGGTGCCACTCTAACCATGGGGTCCCACGCTGCAACTCTGGGCAATAGCTTGCTTAATCTCCACTCAGCCCCATCACCGCCGGGGATGCCTGGCTGCACCTTGGAGATGCCCAGTAAAGGGACCATCTCACAGGGAAAGCCAGGACGGGTTCCACAGTGGTACAGCGCTGGGACGCCCCAGGGTAACCATGCGCTCAAAAAATCCAACATTCATTCATTCATTCATCAGATTTATGTGGGAAATCAGCTCCCTGAGATGAGCTGGAGGTGGGTCTTTTGGGGGAATATTTGGAGGAAACTTTTCGAATTCTAGAGCATGGCCTCTGGCCACGATGTCTAAGACTCACTTGTCCGATGTTATTGAGGACCAGTTCGAGTAAAATTGGGAGATTCTTCCTCCAACCTTTACATGGGACTGCGGTAGAAGCGGTGGCAGCTGGCGGTTTCATTGTTTTTTCTTCGAATCTCTTCCGCGGTAGGAAGGCTTCCTCTTATTTTGTGAATAGGCAATGTTACGTTTGTCCATAGGACTGCTGTCTTTGTGACTGGTATTGTTGATTTCCTTTATATGATTGATAGGATTTCGGATGGCTGTAGCTCCCTCGATTGGAGAACGATCCACGTTCTTTCGCACGCCGAAAGGGCGGCTTACGAAATTGTAAAGTACCGAGAGATCTGGCCGTCTCGGTGTCCTGCTTGATGGTTTGTAGGGCTTCTTCTACGTGTTGGCCGAACGAAGCCTCTCCATCAAATGGCATGTCAATTATCTTCGCCTGTACCTTCTGGCGAAAAGATGTAGCCTTCAACCAGCCTTGCCTACGCAGAACAGCAGCCCCCGTCTGAAACATGTGAATGAGACATCCACGGCCGAATCTATAATCTCCGCAGAGAAACGTTCCACTTCTTGTAAGATCTTTAGCGCTTCAGCTTTTGAAGGTTCTGGTAACATGTTGACATATGGTGAGATGTCCGACCACATTTGCCAGTCTTACCGACCCAGGATGGCTAGTGAATTAGCCGCACAGACAGTTGTCACTGCCATGGTGGAGACTCTTTTTCCAATTGAGTCTAACCATCTTCCACCTCTGTCAGGTGGGGCTCTGATCGGAGAAGAAGGATTCCTAGCCCGTCTTTGAGCAGCTTGTACAATTACGGAGTCAGCCTTCGGGTGACTCCGTAAGGCATGCCAGTGAATTGTCTGGCGCTTTATACTTGTTGTCCGGCCGGGGCAAAACTGGAGGGATAGACGCAGGAGTTGTCATTACCTTCAATCCCTCCTTCCAGATAAAATCTTTAATGGGAATTGTCCATATCTGCCTCCTTGGCTGATCCCTAAAATCGTACAGTAAGCATTCATCCTTCTTCGAATCCTTGGTCTGCCATTTCCATGAGGAGGTGGAAGCCTCCAATATCCGCTGGAGGAGAATCAGTGGGAACTGGAGATGATGGAGATGGAATTTAGATTTGGTACTCGTCCCACTCCGGCATAAGAGATCTGGCATCTACTTCACCTTCCTCTCTTTCATCATCCGATGAATTTGCATCAGGAGAATGATGCAATGGTCCTGGCGAAGGCAGTCTAGGAATACCTGAATGCTGAGGTGGAAGCTTGAGGAACTGGTGTCGGTGTAACGGACTCTGCAGATTCAGAAGGAGGGAACCAGTGGTAATAGTCTTCTAGCATATGTTGGAGATTGTTCAGTAAAGCGAGAGGCATCGGAGCTGAAGGTATAGTATCCGGAGGCGGGGCCACTGGCTCAGGGGAAGGCTGTTCATCCTGATCATCCCGATACTTTATGAACAATTTTGAAGGCCTTCTGGCTGTTCGAAATCGGTTATCCACCTCAGAGTCCTCCTCACGTTCTTCTGAATCCAATAATTGTTCAGGAACCTGAAGCGGTACCTTTCTTGGAGAAATATGCATTGGAGACAGTGGCTCCAGCGTAGAACCACGTCTCTGCAACAAAGAAGGTGTTGTCGTAGACGGCATAGGTGTCATAGCCGTAGACGCTGACCAGACCTGCAGCTCCGTACAAGAGGACAGTTTCTGGGTCGACCCGAGGGCCGTCGACGGGGTCGTCGTCGATGGAATTGTAACCAAAAGGTAAAACCGTCGATGAGGAAGTTTCCGTTGACAGCGTTGTCTTAGATGACAATGAGGTCTTCGTCGACTAGGTAGTCTTCGTCGACGATACAGCCGTCAACAACAATGTAGTTCTCGAAGAGCCCGCCGTTGAGGAGGCAACCTTAGACGATGAGGTGGTCGACAATGAGGCAGTCGACGATATTCTTCTATCCTTCGTCGTGGACGAAAGGCACTCTCTCTCGTCGACGAGTTGGCATTCGCAGACACTGAGACCAGTGTCGATGGGGATTAAGCTGAAGACAATCATCTAAAGCCTTGGTGACGAGAAGGTCACAGTCGATGTAGACGTCGCGTCGACGTTAATCTTCGTCGACTGAGTCGTCGTAGACGATGGGGTCTTTTTCTGAGAGGAAATATTCTCAGAAGTCAGCTTTGAAGGTAGACATTTCACAGACTTTCTCGGGCGTGGAAGGCAGAGGCTTGCCTTTAGAAGGTGGAGTAGCCTTTTTTGAGGAGGGAGGCACTTCAGAACCCTTAGAGGTTTGATGTTTCCTCAACACCTTAGGTGCAGGAGTAGACAAAACCTCTTCAGCAGCCCTCTTCCTAGAGGACACAGATGACCCAGAGGCAATACTTCCCACCTCAAAAACTGGATTAATTTGATCCCTTAATCTTCTGTAGCCACAAAAGTAGACGTCAATCTCTGTCACTGAGGGTTTTCTGAGGAAGGTCCTGCATATCTTGCAGTCTCTCATATGGTGATCACGGTAGAAGCAGTAAATTCATTTCTTGTGGGGGTCTTCATCCCAAGAGCAGAAAATTCCTGAAGAATTGGGAAATACTGAGCAGAGCTCAGGGAGACTCCCTTCACACAACGTGCGGTAGAAAACCTGAGAGCCTGAGCCTCTGAGGAGAACATTCTGGTGGGTGCCGTCGCCTGATTGGCTGCAGTTTGGACTATGTATAATGACTGATAGTCATGGATGTGGAACTTTATCCCTTGTAGCTTTGGGCTACTTTACTTCCTGGTTTCATGCTACCAAGGCTTTGGTTATTATGTACATAGTTATTGCTTTTTTATGTACCAAGGGACTCCCACTTCGACGATGGGGAATGATTCAGGCTTGTGAATCTATGAAAGACACCCCAATACTGGAGAATCAGGCTTACCCTTCGGAGTTTTAAAAGATTAGGAGGAAAAGCAGCCATGGTTGTTAAGGGTTTAATCCCTGTGAGAGGGGAGGGCATTCTTCGAAAGATTTTTATGATCGCCATATCCCCTCTTGGAGTGGTGCTGGTGCTAAAGAAACTGATTGGTAGGAGGCAGGGCATCTACTGCCAGGATGTGTCCTGGAATAGAACGTAAATGGTTTTAAATCATTTACTGAAACGGAAAATTATAGAGAGGTTTGAATGATTTACCATGTACTGTTCCTCCAGGAAACCTGGTTTTTGGAGTGCCATATAGTGGAGAGGGTTGTTGTCATAGTCAAAAGGGCTTTGTTAAGAAGAGCAGTGGGAGGATTACTGATTTTAGTATCTGTTCGATAAGGAAGTAAAAGCTTTATACTACTTGTGCATGGGTCGCTGAGTGCAAAATTGGTTTATGAATGTTGAGGGATTACAACAAATGATTGGTCTCACTTTGTATGTTGCTTCGACTCATCCCTTGCGCAAGTGTGAACTCGTGAATTTGGTCAAAGCTGAGTTTTAGGCAATTGTCTTTCATCTAATTGGTGATGCCTGTCATCGATCTGCAGAAGTTGGCCAAGGTGGTGGCGGGGTCTTCCAATAGCAAGAGGATGAGTTGGGTGTCATCAGCGTAGGATGTGAGGTTTAGCCGTGGGTTTTCACGATGCTGGACAAGGGGGTTCATATAAGTGTTGAACAGTGAAAGGCTGAGGGACGCTGCAGATGATGTTCTTGGGTTCTCGAAGTGAAAGGAAGGAGGTCAATTTACTGGCTTCTTCAAGTGAGGAAGGAGACCAGCCACTTGAGGGTGTTTCCCCGTATTACAATGTGCTGGATTCTCTTGAAGAGGGTGTGGTGGGATACTGTGTCGAACGCAGTTGAGAATTCAAGAAGGATCAAGGCAGCAGTTTCGCCCCAGTTAAGAAGGGTCCTGATGATGTTGGTAGCAGAGATTAGAGAGGTTTTGGTGCTGCAATTGGTGCAGAATCCAGATTGGGAGGTATCCAGAAGATTGTTGCTCTCCAGGTGTTCAATGAGTTGGCAGTTTAAGGCCATTTAGAGGACTTTGTCAGGAAAGGGGAGCAGAGAGATAGGACGCTAATTCTTGAAATAGCTGGGGTCGGTGGCTGGTTTCTTGAGAACTGGTTTGACTTGTGTATTTCTATTCTTTGGGGAAGGAGGCTGTGGTGATGGATGCATTTAAGACAGCGGTGAGCCAATTGCTGAACATTTTGCTCCCGAAACTGAAGATGTGCTGGGGGCAGGGGGTCAGTTGGTTAGTTAGTTTTTAAATTTATAATGCGCAACAGCTACCCAACAAAGGGTTTCCCGCCGCAGAAGGCAGGTTGAGGGGTGATTGACAGAGCATGTGTATTTATCAAACAACCAAGTTTTTAACAACTTGGGGAAATTGATGTAGTTTGACGCATTGCGGAGAGTGATGGGGGAGGGAATTCCAAAGTGAAGACCCTAAGTCGGAGAAGGATTTGCCGCCCATCCGGCCACGTTTAAATTTTGGGATGACCAACCTTCCTTGAGTGGCTGATCGAAGATTGCGAAAAGGGGTGTACGGCTTAACCAGGACAAGCAGATAGCTAGAGGCATTTCTGGATTTAATTTTGTGCATATAGGTAAGCGCCTTGAGTTTTATTCGACTCAATTTTCAGCCAGTGTAATTTGTGTCAATGATTTGAGATAGGCATGGTCTTGGGGACTCCACATAGGAGCCTAACTGCAGCATTCTGCAGTCTGTGAATTACCAATTTGTTTGCTCCCAGAGAGCACATTACCATAGTCAAGCTGAGATGTAATTAAGGAATTGACTACGGTTTTTCTGGTCGTTTCTGGTAGCAACCAACACATTTTTCGCGGCCATTTAATGATGGTAAAGCAGGTGGCTGCGACTTTGACTGAATGGGGGTGCATACTAAGGGCCTCATTTATTATGATACCTAAGATACAAATGACTTTTCTGTTCGACCGCTTGATCCCTTACTTGCTTTACATGTTCCCGTGTTTCAGCTTATCTTTTAGAGTTTGTCATATGAAGGTCATTCTGAAAAGCAAATAAGGCAATGAGACAAAAATGAACTATATAGTCAGTTGCACTTGTGAGGAGGGAGATGGAGGGTCACCCATTTAGCACGGCCAATATTGCTGGTTACAGAGGTTTTTCTGTTTTCCTAACACCAATAATTCTGTTTTCTCTCCATTAAATTTCAGAAAATTCTGTTGCATCCATGATGCTATGTTATTTAAGCCAGTCATTAGTGTAAAAGGGGTAGCTGTGTTATGGGCAGCTAGGGAAAAAATTCTTTAAGAATCATCGGGGTAAGAGAACATAGATAATCCAGATTTCTCAGCCATCTCAGCCAGTGGTCTTTTTTAGGTCTCGCGACCTATCAATGCGCGCAAGCGCATTGAGCGGAGCGAGAATCCATGTCCTGAAAATTCTCGTCAAACCAAGGGCTTCGTTCCTGCGGTTTTCTTTGCGTTCACGTGGCCACAGGCACGCGCTTTGCAAACACAGCCTTACTTTCATTTCTCCTCCCCCTCCCCAGCCAGCTTCCCCCAGGCCGTAGTAGCACTCCTCCCACACCAGCACCTCCCCTCTCTCTCCCCGCAAACACAGCCTTTACTTTCATTTCTCCTCCCCCTCCCCAGCCAAATTCCCCCAGACCGCCCCTCTCTCTCCCCGCAAACACAGCCTTTACTTCTCCTCCCCTAATTAATCATGGCTGGCCGGCCGGCCGTACTTTCAGTTTCCCTTCCCCCGCACTTCATCTTGTTGGTATTTTATTGAAACAGGACACTTTCACTTCTCTGAACCGTGCGCAATGTAACTCAAGACTCGCACATTATAAACGCACCGTTTCAAGTTATAAATATACAGATACAGCCGCGCTGCGTCACTCGTTCTGGTACCGTCCCGCTAAAGTGCACCAACCCCGCCGGGAAGATCCAAAACAGACCCACTAAAAATCCGAGATGCATTGGCACTGCTCACTTATGGACTGATGGTTTCAAACTCACTCTTTCTGTCCCGTTTGCCTGGTCTACTCTCCCACAGGACGACCAAACCACACACAGGTCTCGACACAACATATGCAGTCAACACTACTGCTGCTTGGTGAATAGTTGCTGTTGCTAGGATGCAAACTTCACTTTAATCCATTTCAGACCTTCAAACACCCAACAATTAAACAGAGCTTACCAGGTGCACCCACCAGCTCCATGTGTGCCAGACCAGATAACCCAATCCTAGTTTAACCAGAATTTGCCTTAATTGTGAAACAAAATGAAAGACAGAATCCGGCTAACTTCAGGCGCACGCCACCACACATAGCCACAAAGTTAGCAAAACACTGTCAATCCAACAACACTTCCACACTACAGCAACGCGCCTCTTATATCAATCAGAGAATTAGCCTAAACAGACATCTTCCTACGAATGCTCCATCATAGCTAAATAACTCTAATGATGCTGCCCGGAAAACATTCTGCACAGGCCGGGGGAAGGGCAACTACAAAGATCTTTTCCTGAATCCAACTCATTTAACTTTTATATTAATTGACACAATACAAGCAGCCATACATAACCAAACAATACACAAACATATGATAACGGCACCCAAAAGAAAAAAACAGCTCTGGTGCTATGATAATGGTAGAAACTGCAATAAATGGCAAGAAAAACAGGTCACTAATGCTGGAGTACTGACAGTCCCATGTGCACTTGCAGGCCAGCATGCTTAATCATTCATGCACACGTAGAACAGAACTACCATCAGCATTCAAGCACATGCAAACCAACACTCGTATAGGTAATCACTACACACCAGATCATTGTACCTACAGACAGGGCTTTAAGTGAGCTGGGTCTTGTTCTTGTGGAGCACGCACACACACACACACACACACACACACACAGACGCACACACGCCTCCTACTTCTGCGCTGGAGCCATTGGCTGTCCCCCCACCATGTGCTAGTCTAGACACACTGGCGGCTCCGCGCTGCTCTGATTCTTGAGCAAACAGCCTCTCAAGTTTCTTAACTCTTAAAGGAAAACCCATCCCTTCCACCCTCACCCTGGAATACCCCTCCCCCTCTGGTAAAGAGCGCCTGGGAGGAAAAGGAGAGAGGGCCTGCCCTCCCCTGGCTAGCCAGCACCTCACCCCTTCACAGGTTCATTTAGCTGCGTTTTTTCATTATTAAATGAAGAATACCGCAATTAACTGGAATTCTGCCTTTTCTGACTTCCCAATCCGCCTACTGTTATGCTTTATTTTGGGTGTAACTGTATTTGTTTTAGTTATTTGCCTACTCTTCTCAATACCAACGAAGTAATTTTATCGGGTTGCATTGAAGCAGTTCACAACTCCGTTCAGTCAATCGAGGTTCATTCACCTCGAGCTGAGCAAGAAAATCAACAAAGCTAAGCCTATTTACCGGCTCTTCTTTAAATCATACTGACTTCCAAGAAGTCGTCTCTAGGCGCTCTGCAACAGGCGTACGAGATCTCCAACGGGTAGTAATGTCTTTAAGGCTTTTGCTGAGGATTGACATATGTCAAGCTCTCTGATGCACGGATAAAACAACAACAGGCTACGATAATTTACATAGCGCTTGGTGCCTCAAATGTGGCTTCGTAGCGCTATAAAATGACAGAACTGCAACTCTAGGGCCCATTGTACAGTTGTCGGATGAACGATCCAGCAGTCCAAGTATCCAGGGGCTCGCGGGGGTGTCACTGAAGTGAAAGCACCGCAATCTATCATAGTGTGTGCTCGCTTTCCCTGGTCACTAAATTAGACACACAAGTACATACATACATGCTCTTCGGATCACTTCGCATTAGCAATTAGTTTGGATTATACTTCATATGGAACAGTAATAAAGTATATAGTTTACATATATATTTAAAAAGGTTTTATCTAGGAAGTACTGAGGTACTTAAAAAAAGAAAAGAAAAAAATAAAATGTTAAAAAAAATACTTTACACACTATATTTCAGAAATGTAGTGTACTAAAGTGTATTTTTTTTTATTTTTTACATATTTACTTCTTTAAACAAAATGTAAGGAGTACCACGGAAATACATAGAAAATACAGCGCTACTTAAAAACACTTTTAAACAAAGGTTCATTTGTTTAAAGCATGGTACTTTCTAGGTACTAGAGCAGTACTCTAAGCTTAAACTAACACTGGCGTTGCCAATAGGTCTCGCAGTAGGAACGTTGGAGCTATTACAATTGCAAATATCAATGCCTTTTTTTGTTTTCATTTTAAAAACATAAAGGGCTTTGTCATTTACAAAACCATTAGCTCCAACTTTCCTACTGCGAGACCTATTGGCAACTCCAGTGCTTGTTTTTTATAGCGGTTAACTACCCGGAGGCCTTGTAGCGCTTGTGAATAGACCGGTAGAAACCTAGCATGATTGTTGAGTAGCGTTAAAGAGGTGAGTTTTAAGCAGCTTACAGAAGATTTGTAAGTTGGATTCCCTGCGGAGAGTGAAGGGAAGAGAACTCCAGAGATTGGAAGCATTCAGTGAGAAGGAGCGAACGCCCCATCTAGTTCTGTGCACCTTCCTTGTAGTAGCCAAGAAGGCATCACTAGAGCGGAGAATCCTAGAGGGTAAGTATGGAGCCACCAGTGAATGGATAATGGCGGGATCAGTTTTCCGAATAGGTCCATGGGCCAGGCACATGGCCTTAAAGCGTATTCTGGACTGAACGGGAAGCCAGTGAAGCATTTTCAGAGCGGAACTCGCAGACTGCCTACGAGGGATCTGAAAGAGTAGGCGGGCTGCACTGTACTGGATTACTTGAAGTCTTACATAGAGATTGAACAGTAAAGGGCTGAGGATGTATCCCTGTGGTACCCCAAGGGCAAAGGAGTGGACTTCAGAACAGGCAGTTTGGGGGAAATCTTGAAAACTGCGGTTGGAGAGGAAGGCACTGAGCCAGTTTAAGGCAGATCCTCCAATACTCTGTGATCTGAGCGTGTTGATAGGCACCGTGTGGGATACCGTATCAAAAGCAGCGCTCAAATCTAAGAGAATGTGCGCTACTGTTTCTCCATTGTCTAGTGGCGAATGCCTTCCGTAACCCCAAGTAGGGTGGTTTCAGTGGAAAAGCCAGCTCTGAAACCTGATTGAGAGGAATGGAGAAGGTGGTGTGTTTTGGCATACTGAGTTAAGTGAGCATGAATGTTTTTTTTATTTTAGACAATACAGGGAGCAATGATATAGGACGGTAATTACTGGACAGCTCTGGGTCTGCGTTCGCCTTTTTAAGCAGGGGATGCATTATTGCATGTTTCCATGTTGACGGAATAACAGATTCCTCCATTGAAGCATTTAGGAGTTGATTAATCACAGATATTGCTGGGGTGTTCAACTGTTTAAGTATAGCAATGGGTAGTGGATCTTTCGGAGTTCCAGATTTAATGTCCTTTATGAGTAAAGTTACACTATCTGTTGTGATTAGGGGCCATGCCTTTAGAGAGTGATCTGGGTCATTGAAATTGTCGGCTTAATTAGAGGGAGAGTGTGACATATCGAGGAGGGATGGTGAAAGAAGGGTTAGGGTAGGATGTGCTTTCTGTTCCGATACAATATCTTGATAGATTTTATCAACTTTGTGGATAAAGAAAGAAGCTAACTCCTCACATTTAGGCTGAGTCAGTGCAGGAGGCTGCATTGAGGTTTTAGATCCGGCTAATTCTTTTACTGTGTTAAAAAGGGTTTTAGAGCAGTTTGCCGCATTGGAAATGGTTGCATTGACAAAGCTTGCTCGTGCCTGTTTACTGAGTTTATGATATTTGTTCAAAGCAATGTTGTAGACCTGTTTGGACGCAGAGGATAAATCCTTTCTCCATTTTCTTTCTAAGATCTTACAATTAGTTTTGACTCATCATACCATGGCGCAGGTGGACGATGGCTGTTAATTTTTTGATTGGTCAGAGGGAGACCGGTATCTATAGCATCAGTAAGCCAGCTTTGCACTGAGGTCGAGAAGTGATCAACACTTTGCTCAAAGGATGGTTTTTGGGCGTCTAAAATATCATTAAGACTGTTTATATCTAGTTTCTTCCAATTTCTTTTCAGTTCCAGTGCCCCCGAGAGCGGACAGTGGTATCTTTGTCTAGTGTTAGGACAAATCCGATCAAATCGTGGTCTGACCAACTAGTTGGAAGGGCCGGTAAGCAAGAAATCGTTGTTAGATTAGAAAAAATAGGATCAAGGAAATGCTCAGCGGCATGTGTCGGACCAGAGTTTAGCAAATTTAGATTTAGGGAAGCCATATCAGAAATAAAACTGGAGCTATTTTTACAGGTTGTATCTTCTAGATGTAAAGCTATATCTCCTAGAAGGGTAAAGTTGGCTGTTTTTATGGCATAAGGAGCAATACGTTCAGCAAAAGTTGAAGACCAGGTTGAAGAGGAGTCTGGGGGGCAATAAACAAGTATGCATGAAAGTGTAAAATTAGGAGAAAGAGTCAGCTTGAATAAAGCAGCTTCACATGTTAGGATAGGCAGACATTTAAAGTCACATTTCAATATATTTTCTTTAAAATAAATCGCTATCCCTCCACCTATTTTTAAATTGCGATCCTACCTTACTATGACATAGTTAGTGGGTAATGCTGCTGCGATGTCTGGGCCTGAGCTCTCATGGAGCCAGGTCTTTGTAAGAAAGACTGCATCAGGTTGGCCATTGAAGAGTAGATCGAAGATGTCAGACTCAGGTTTCGGCAACGAGCGACAATTAATAGTAATAAAAGTGAAAGATTTATTATAAGGAGTTTTAGGATTTGGGTCACAAGATAAATTGGTTATCCTGGCTTCTAAATTGGGAGTAAAGCAAAAAACCACAATGTGCACATGCTTTGAACTCTGTAATGGAGTGGGATCTAGTACAAGTAGGCATGAGCGGTTTAGAGAGCCTTCAGTTTATTAACGGTGTAGCTATAGTCACATGTATTTACCGCCGAATTTGGGTTATGAGAAACACATACCTGGGCTGCCGCAGGGCCAGGGGTCCTAGCCCTGGGCCTGGTCCAGGCGGGACGGGCGCACACGGGCTTGCCTTTGGCGCGCCTTCGGCGCGTACAACTGAGGTGGTCATTTATCCTGAAACTGGAGCAACAACTAGCCCGCTGCCTACTGATAGCCCCCAATATGGCGGCACCGTCAACCGGCAGTCTTCTGTGCACTCAAGTGTTTTCCGGTCAGCTCCTGAATCGGCTGTGCGGTGAGTGCGTGCGAGGCTGAGTGAGGTTAAAAATAGAGCAAGGTGAAAGTATTTGAAAATAAAGAAGATGCTTCGCGCAAGTTGCAAGCAGGCTCCCGGCTTCCACCTCAGGAGTCACTAAGTTGGAGCGCGTGCGCGCAGGGGTGTTCTTTTGTCCTGAAACGGACGCAACAACTAGCCCGCTGCCTGCTGATTCAAGAGTGAACAGAGTTCATGATGGCAGTGGTGTTTTGAGTGGTGAGCTGGTCCCAGGTGGACAGCAGCTGGTCAGGGTTTGTATTTGTGGAGGAGAGGAGGTAGAGGGTTTCGGCAGCAGTGGGTTGGTGTTCGAAGTTTTAATGGCTACGTTAGAGTAAAAACTCCACATCAGCAGCTCAGAAGTCCTGATATACTATGAATTAGACATACAAACTGAGGGCAACATGCCACATGCTATTAAAGTGATATTCGAGCATAATGTAATTATTCTGGCTGAGACAAATTGGCCACCTTAGTTTGTTAGAAAAGTCCTACAAGGAGAGGATGCAAACATGCCTTCCTTTTCAGTTATTGTTCCTGCAGGTGTTAAAGCAGCATATGCTGGACAATGTGCTTTTGCTCAAAACTCCACATTATATTGCAACCAGGCAGGCTGAGATAAAGACTCACCTTATGTTATACCTGAGGTCCAGCCCTCAAGTGCCTATACTCTCACAGTTTTGCCTGCTGGCTCTGCGTTGTGGCGCGGAAAAGTTCTCCGAAGAAAACTGACATAGGCGCGCCGGGGTGGGACTTGTGACCTCGTTGACATCACGTACGCGAACACCTGGGCAGACTCGCGTGATGCCGTCCCCCCGATGCATAGGGATGCTGCGGCAAAAAGGATAATTCTATGTGAAGGAATCTGCGGCTAGTGGTCAATCAGATATGGCTATAAATCAAATATTTCAAAATCTACAATTGCCTCTCTCGGTGTCCTGTTTTTGGGATATGAGTTATCAAATGAAGACAAAAGTCAATCATTTTAAGGATTTCTCAACTTTTGTAGAATAGTATGAACCAAACTAAAACTAGTTAAATATTTGTGCGATTTCATTCGTCCAGATATTTTGAACATTGGACTACTGAATACGCTACTATTCTCAGATGTTTAGACTGACATGCGTGAGTCTAAACACTTGCATACTCGTGTTAACACTATCAACTAAGTAATTTGCATAATTGCAGGTTCTAGTGATTACACGGGTTTTATGCAATGAAAGAGCAATTGTGCCGATTACATACATATGGCATTATTATTCCAAAGCGGAAATGCATTTTCCACCCACAGAAAATGTTCTGACAGCAATTCATACAGCTGTTCTGAAGGAAAGGCCATTTGCACAGGGGGAACAAATAATTGTGGTGTCTCCCGTTCTGGTCTCAGACGATCACCACCAGTATTCCTACTGCAAAAGCCTTACATCCAAGATGGTTCCAGTGGACCAGTTTGACAGCTACTGACGTAGATTGTGCTTTTGATCCCATTTTACAAACACCGGGATACCCCAAGTATGAACAAGAACACCCAGTGTCTAATGAAATTTTGCCTCTTGATCAATAGAATTTTGTAATATATATACACTGATGGTTAAGCCCACGCTTCAGTAGGTACTAAGTATAAGTATTCGGCAGCATGTGGTGCAGTTAAAGGTGTCAGAAAATATGGTGTACATCAGGCACAATAAACATTTCATGATTGTACCACTCAACAGCAGAACTGCAAGTTTTAGTTCTAGCTTTGCAGGATACGGATTCCCCACACTGAATGTGTAATTCCTATTACTGCGTCCAGGTTTTTAATGTTAATTTACCTTATTGACGCTTAAATAGATTGACTAAATCTAAAGGAAAGGCTATAAAGCATGAGCTTTTATGGAGCAAAGTGGCAGCACTAAAGGGTGCTTTGCCACAGCCTCATGTAATTCATACATTGATTCACCAACATGTTGATGTACATGTTGCAGATATTTAATTAGCTATTGAAGGTGCTAAGACGGTTGTTCAGACTTTCTGTAGCTGGGAGTACTCGGTCACACAAGAGGATAGATGATGACACTGTGGCTGCGATCACTGCTTCGGCTAGTGATGAGCCCTTACCTAAAGGCTATTCATCAAAATACTCCTATGTGTTGAGTTCTTAAAATATTCCATTTTCCTGTGTTGCCAGAGAGGCTGATTGAGTGATACCCAACCGGACCACAGTTTAGAGTTAATAATATCTGCTCATGAGGGATTATGCTGGTGTGGGGGGCTACAGTTTCTTTACTATAGAAACTATACTGGGCAGGGTCTTTGTAAACAGACTAAAAAGGTTGTTCTTAGTTGCGACATTTGTTCACAAATTAAATGTCCCACTGTTGAACACCCACTGAATACATCTTTTAGTTTAAAAAAAGCCATTACAATTTAGATCATTGCGGACCACACCATTTGTATTGTGCCTTTAAATTTATCTTGGTGGGTGTTGATTTTTTCTTG
Source organism: Lissotriton vulgaris (assembly GCF_964263255.1). Lineage (NCBI taxonomy): Eukaryota > Metazoa > Chordata > Amphibia > Caudata > Salamandridae > Lissotriton > Lissotriton vulgaris. The sequence continues at coordinate 191,026,239 of NC_141689.1, read as the reverse complement.
ATTTCTATGGGGATTGTCAAAGCGATCAGCTGCTGCTCAGTTATTAAAGATTTGCAAGTCTTTTTCAGTACATATGCAGTTGCAACATTCCACTCAGACCAGGGGCCTGTTTTCACCTCTAAGGTTTACCAGGATGGTAAGGGCACCCTGGGTATTTATATGCATTATCACGCCCCTATCATCCTGAGGGAAATTCAATAGTGAAACGGAAGAATCATGACTCCCTAGATGCTAGAGTATTACAGTTAGAGGTTCAAGTCTTTATTGGATCCATCAGCTATAAGGAGTCCAGACCGAATTAAGTAATCTGCTTAGAAGGTCTTCAGTATCCAAATGTATGTTCCAGACCTTGAAAACTCTGGTACAGTGGCTGGAGATGCACCCTTTGACATCAATGAAAGTTTTGCGGTTTTACAGGAATTACAAGATTTCCAAAATAGGCCCTTTAATTTGAATTCTAAAGTTTCTGCCACTGACGAGGGGAAAGGAGCAACCAGCGATTCTTGGCAGGATACCTAAACCCGAGCATCTAGTCTGAGAGAATATTGCAGATTATAAAAAGATTGTCCCGTCCTACAGTACACTGGTCCTTGCTGTCCAAGCTACTTGAACTGTTATTTTGCCATCAATTGCAGTTGGTTAATAGAAACTACAAGGTTATTGATTTGATTAACTTCCACCATGTGGCCAGTTCTCCATAGAAGGCCACAGGGTTTCTGGGTAATTCTTAGTTACCTCTCCCTAGCCTGCACAAAATCCCTTACATGCATTAAGCAGTCTTTATCTTTCGACACCTTAACTGGGGTCCTCAGATGCTGAACTTTCAGTTAATGGCACAAGTTGTGTTTCTAGCGTGCATTTGCTGTTTTCCACAGTTTCTCTTTGCAATTAAGTTATATACCATTAACCACCTTTCGAGGTGCCTACCTACTCTCCTTTGTATGCTGAGGTCCCTGTTTTTTACTCTAACTGCTTGTGGTTATTTTGTTGACATTGATTTTTCATCCGACTCTCCACATACCTTTATATCAGGTACACATACAGTTTTTCTTTGGCTGAAACAAACTTGTCTGATTGCCCCATGGGCCTACTAGTGATTTCTTTTCTTCACTCTTTTTAGCCACCTCTGGATTGGATTTATTACAGTTTTCTTCCCGCTATTGAATGGACACTATCTTCCAGATCATACATTACCAGAACTGGTAACTGATGTGCTTACGCCCCATTCTTCATCACTTAAGTTCCAAAGGGACTTGTCCCGCGTGAACATTACTGTCTTTCCTGCCCATGTAAAGTTCCCCATGACATTTTTAGGTCAACGAAACATTGTTGAATTCCATGTTTCTAAAGTCGCTATGGATGACATTATTACCCCAGGTTCCATTTCTAATGAACAAGATATTATGACTGTTCTAATATGCCATCTGAATTCGAATCATACATTGTAATATGAGAATAAAGATTTTCATTTGAATTCTGCAAATCATGTTGAAGTGTTTTGTTACCATCATTATGCACATCACAATTTACATAGGGCAGGTACTTCATGTGCTGTTTTTAATTATACAGTGGGAACACTACACAGCATCACCTGTGGGTATTTCCAAGTCAAATTAAAGAAGGTCTCTGGCCATGTTTGTAGGAAGCTGGCTCTCTAGAACAGTACTCAAAGGAAGTCACTGTGCTGAGAGCCCATGTATCCCTTACTGGAGGCCAAGAGTTTACTGTAGCAACCTAAGGTACTCTATGTGTGGTTGTCGTCGAGCAGCCTTAGGCTTACCAGAGGGGAGTGTTTTGCATTTGGTGCACACACAGAGTCAATAAGTGAGACTTTCAATAATAACATCAACACCAATTTATAAAAAATACCAGTTTATATTTAATACAACAAGATCTACAAGATTAGCCAAGTAAATTTTGAGTTAGCAATTTTCAAACACTTAGAAAATACAGCTGTCATTTGAGGCATGAGCTCAAATGTGGTTCTGTTATCCTATGGGAGAATCATACACTGCAAAAGATCACTTGCAAACAACTTATAGGACTTTTCTTCTGGACTTAAGGCAAGTAGGAGCCAAGGTCCTTAGAACCACCAGCTGTTTTGGTTTATTTACCCTGAGGTGCCCAGGTGCAGATGTGCTGGTCGCAAAAGTAGCCTTGAATTCTACCTCTGAGGTCTATGGAGAAAACTATCAGCAGAAAAATTATCCAAGGGGGGATTTGGGGAGAAGTCCATCAGAACCCAAAGGGGGGGGGGGGGCTCAGTTATTGTGCAAATAGGCACTGTCGGTAGGCTCAGACTCTGGTTTAGGTGCAGCGGTATTTTGTCTGGCATGTCGCTTGCGTAGGAGGCTCTCACTTTTGGGGTCGACTTGGAGAACAGGACAAAACAGGACAGCAGGGCAACTCTTGATGCTGGCCTCGGTGAAGCAGATGACCCTCGTAGGTAGGTTGGTTTTGGGGGTGTTAGACCCGAGATAGACACCGAACAAGCCCTAGTTGCTACAAGGGGTCCTGTACCCCAGATATTGGTACAGGTCTGCTCCTGGTGCCTCCAAACGTAGTGAGGACATGGATCTGACATCATGGACCATGGTGACCTCTTCCTCGTGGCTGCTAAGACACTGGATTTGTTGGTCCGCAGATCGGTGCATCAGGCATTGTAATTTATATTTATATAGCGCATTATCACCAACGGTCTCTAAGCGCTTGCTTTGGGAACCCGTCCTGGTTTTTCCCTGTGAGATAACCCATACTGGGCACCCCCAAGGAGAAAGCCAGGCATCCCGCCATAGTGGAGATTAAGCAAGCTATTGCCCGGAGTTGCAGAGTGTTAACCCGTGATTCGAGCAGGCACCGAAGCGAGAATTATCGAGTCCGTGGACATTTAGGGCTCAAGACCCTGCCGCGTCGGGAATTGAACCCTGGTCCTGGGTCTGACCTCTGCTTCATGGTCTGCCTCTTCTAACCATTGAGCCACACTTCTCCGCATTGCGACACGTATCTTCAGGAATGTGGTGCCTTCACTTCAAGCGAGATGCCGACGGGTTGGCAATGCGCTGGCAGCCCTTCAAGACTTTTGGAGGATTCACAGCTGCAGGACGAATCGAGTCTTCGCAATTGTCAAGACAGGAGCAGGCAGGCAGGGTTTAGGACCAAGTCCACAGCTAGTCTTGAGTTTTGGCATACTACGGCTTTTCTTTCTTCTTCTAGAGTCAGGTGAATCGAAGTTCATGGTGTCAGACGATATCTGCTCATGTAGGAAGGCCCTCACATGTAATAGATGCACCCTGCCTTAGGGCTAAGGGCCTGCTGTAGGAGTGCCTTACATTTATTACATGTAGTGACTTTGGCATGGCACACATGTACCATGTCGTGTTTTAATGAACAAGTTACTTACCTTCGGTAACAATATATCTGTAAGAAACATTAGTTAGTATTAGATTCCTTACCTTAGAATATCCCCAGGCGTCAGTCTGGATCCGGAAACTTTTGCATAGCAGTACCCCTGCGCGCTGGTAGGCGTCGTCTGCAGGCGTCCCCTGCGGCTCCGCGTCCGTCGTTGGCGTCGTGCGCCGTGATGACGTCGCTGGAGTATATAGACGCCGCCTCCGCGTGCTGACGTCAGTTCTTTGCACACAGCTTTTCCGCGCCAAAACACGCAGAGTCTTGTGAGAACCAACACTGGTGCCATTTGAAACTAGGGCCCTGAAAGGGATGTCCTTAACCCTAGGTATCAGTTCACAAAACGGAGAGGATGGGTGGGTCGGTAAGGAATCTAATACTAACTAATGTTTCTTACAGATATATCGTTACCGAAGGTAAGTAACTTGTTCATCTGAAAGAAACACGTTAGTATTAGATTCCTTACCTTAGAATAGATACCCCAGCAATACCAACCCCGGTGGTGGGTCTGCGAACCAATACATTCCTACACCAGAAAGTCCTGGAGGACAGAACGGCCAAAGAAGCCATCCCTCCGGACTTGACTGTCGAGGCATTAGTGCCTCGCAAAGGTGTGCAGCGAGGCCCACGTAGCCGCCTGGCAAATGTCCTGCAAGGGGACTCCCCGGCCCAGGGCAGTAGTAGCCGCCGTGGCCCGAGTGGAATGGGCCCTCAGCCCAACAGGAGGCTCCTTCCGAGCCAAAGAGTAGCACGCTTTGATGCACAGAACGACCCACCGAGAGATAGTCCGTTTATGTACCTCCCGTCCCTTCTTCGCACCCACGTAGCCAACAAACAGTTGGTCATCCACCCGGAACTGGCGTGTGCGATCCATATAAAATGAAAGCGCACGTTTTGGGTCCAGACGATGGAGCCGCTCTTCATCCTTTGAAGGATGCGGAGGCGGGAAGAAGGAGGGGAGGGTGATGGACTGCCCGATGTGAAAAGCAGAAACTACTTTGGGCAGGAAAGAAGGGCTAGTCCTCAGAACCACCTTGTCTGGATGAATGGACAAGAAAGGAGGTTTGACAGAAAGAGCCTGGAGCTCACTCACTCTCCTGGCAGAGGTGATGGCAACCAGGAAGGCTGTCTTTAACGTCAGGAGACGGAGAGGGCAGGAATGAAGTGGCTCAAAGGGAGCACACATCAAGAAGGTGAGAACCAGGTTCAAGTCCCACTGAGGCATCACAAACGGAACAGGAGGATACATGTGTGCGATGCCCTTCAAGAATCTCGTTTCAATAGAGGACTTGAACAAAGAAGGTTGATCAGGCAGCCTCAGAAAGGCCGAAAGGGCAAAAAGGTAGCCCTTGATAGTGCCCAGAGCAGAGCCCTGCTGGGCAAGAGAAAGAAGGAAGAGAAGAACCTCAGAAAGAGGGGCAGAAAGAGGATCCACAGCCTTTGCTGTGAACCATGCCACAAATTTGTTCCATCGACAGGCGTATACCGATTTTGTGGAGGAACGCCTGGCTGCCAGAATCACATCACAAACTTCAGGAGGCAAGTCAAATGGCCTCAACTGCCGCCGCTCAATCTCCACGCATGGAGGTGGAGGCTGGACAGGTTCGGGTGGAGGACCGTCCCCTGTTGCTGCGACAGAAGGTCCTCCTGAAGGGGCAGGCGGATCGACTGACATGCTGAGTAGCTCGGGATACCAGTACCTTCGAGCCCAGTCCGGAGCCACAAGGATGACTTGGGCCCGGTCGCGCCTGATCTTCTTCAGCACTCTGGGCAGAAGTGGTATAGGCGGAAAGGCGTATGACAGACCGCAACTCCACTCGCGCCGAAAGGCGTCGCTGTGCGAGTGCCGTCTTGGAAACTCCAACGCGTAGAACTCATGACATTGCGCGTTCTCTTCTGTGGCGAATAGATCTAACCAAGGCTCTCCCCATTGCCGAAAGAGGCCTTGCGCCACGTCCGAGTTCAGACGCCATTCGTGATCCATCGAGCACAGACGGCTGAGTTTGTCCGCCCTGGCGTTCAGAGAACCTGCCAGGTGTTGAACCGTCAGAGTCACGTCCTGACGTTCCAGCCTTTGCCAGAGGCGCAGAGCCTCCTGGCAAAGGGTCACCGACCCCACCCCGCCCTGTTTGTTGCAGTACCACATGGCGGTGGTGTTGTCCGTGAACACCTGCACTACACTCCCGTTGACAAAGGGGAGGAACGCTTTCAGTACCAAACGAATCGCCCGCAGCTCCAGCAGGTTTATATGGAGCCGGGACTCCGCCGGAGACCAGATGCCTCTGATCTCTGCCTCTCCCAAGTGGCCTGCACAGCCCTGGAGGGACGCGTCCGTCACAACAACGTGCTCCGGTTGGGGAAGGGAGAGGGATCTGCCTCTGACCCAATCGCGGTCCGTAAGCCACCACTGCAGTTGTCTCGCAGTGCCCTCCGAGATCAAGACATGGTCGGACAGGTTGCCCTGATGCTGGGCCCACTGAAACTTCAGGTCCCACTGCAGAGCCCGCATCCGCCACCTGGTGTGATGCACCAGAAGGATGCAGGAAGCCATCAGCCCCAGCAGCCGCAGCGTCAACCTGACTGAAACCCGGGATAACGGCTGGAAGATGGGAATCAAAGCCTGTATATCCTGGATTCGCCGTTCCGGAGGATAGACCCGAAACTGCGCCGAGTCGAGAACCGCTCTGATGAAAAGGAGCTTTTGAGAGGGGCACAGGTGTGATTTCAGCAGCTGGTGCAGGAGATCTGCCGTCATCTGAAGGTGGCTGACGACTGTTTGGGGCGAGCCCGCCTTCAACAACCAGTCGTCTAGATAGGGGAAGACTGAGACCCCCAATCTGCGCAGATGAGCTGCGACCACCGCCATCACTTTGGTGAACACCCGTGGGGCGCTTGTAAGGCCGAAGGGGAGCACGATAAACTGAAAATGCTCGAGGCCTACTGTGAACCGCAGGTAACGCCGGTGGGCCGGCAGGACGGGGATGTGAAAGTACGCATCCTGCAAGTACAACGCTCCCATCCAGTCTTGTGGGTCTAGAGCAGCCAAGACCTGAGCCAAAGTCAACATCTTGAACTTCTCCTTCCGGAGGAAGCCGTTGACGTTCCTTAGATCCAAGATAGGACGTAGGTCCCCTTTGTCCTTCTTGGGTACCAGAAAGTAGTGGGAATCGCAACCACGTCCTACTTCTGGCCCAGGAACGCGCTCGATGGCCCCCTTGGCCAAGAGGGCCGTAACTTCCTCTTTCAGAAAAGCCAAGTGGTCCCCCGACACACGGTGTTTCTGCGGTGGCATGGCTTGAGGTGTTGTCTCTAAGGGGAGGGAGTAGCCCCTTCGGACGAGCTGCAGCACCCACCTGTCCGACGTTATTGTGCGCCAGTGGGAGAGGTGATGGCGAACCCTGCCTCCCACCGGTGTCACATGGGCCTGAAAGCTCGGACTAGGAGGATTTAGTGGCAGATGCTGCGGGGGGAGGTGTGGCCTGACCTCGCCGCTGTCCCCGACCGCCACCACGGCGGTTTCCATGGCCGCCACCGCGTTGATAATTCTGTTGCGGTGCGTGGCTGGCAGCACGTGTGGGACCGCCCCTTCCTTGGCCACGAAAGGAGCGAAACTAACCTGTTTGCTGGCGCTGGGTCGAGAGACCTAAGGACTTGGCCGTGACCCTGGAGTCCTTGAAGCGCTCCAGCGCGTGGTCCGCTTTGTCGCCAAACAGGCGACAGCCATCAAACGGCATGTCCATCAAAGCATTCTGGACATCAGCCGAGAAGTTGGCGGATCTCAGCCAGGCGTGGCGACGAATCGCCACCGTCGTGGACATCGCTCTGCCCAGCGAGTCGGTCGTATCGAGACCACACCTGATGGAATATCTTGCTGCGTCTCGGCCTTCAATCATAGCCTTGCCGAGCTTAGCCCGTACCTCCGCGGGGCATTCAGGCAGCAGGTCCGCGACCGTGTCCCAAGAGGCACGCGGTGTTGAAAGACCGCAGTCCCAGACTCAGGGACGAAAGGACCTTCTTGCCATACTGGTCGTACCTCTTTGATTCCCTGTCGGGCGGGGCCGACGGGAATGCGGTCAGGGAGGTGGAGGCCTGGATCACCAGACTCTCAGGGGTGGGGTGGGTGGACAGAAACTTAGGGTCGTCCGCACACGGACGGTGGCGTCTGGCCACGTTCCTATCAACAGGCGAACCTGAAGCGGGCCTGGACCACGTGCCCAAAAGAACGTCAGTTAAGGCCTCGTTAAACGGCAGCAGTGGCTCCTGTGGGCATGACTGCGGTTTGAGGACCTCGGTGAGGATGTTAGTCCTCACGGCCGCGACGGGGAGCTCAAGGTGTAAGGCCTTGGCAGCCCTCATCAACACCACTGAATAGGCTGCCCCCTCCTCCGTAGCGACGGTAGGAGGCGAGACAAAATCAGGGTTGGGGGAGTCATCCAGACCACTGGCATCACCCAAGTCACCTGTCCAGTCCATGTCATACTGACACTCGCGTGTCAGAGGGTCCTCGGACCCCTCCCACCCCTCTCCGTATTCTACATCCTCACCATACTCTGAGTCAACAATGTAGACCGGCTCCTCGGGGTTCACAGGCCCCATCGGCGTTGAGCCCGGCGTCGATCGACGCCGGTCCGACTCCGCGTCCGGATTCGGAGAGGGAATGGGGACGGCCCAGTTGGGTTTTCAATCTAGAGAGTACAGAGGCGGCTTGATTGAAGTCTCAAACTATTGAATATTATTTGGACCAGAGGCAGAGTGCTGCCTTTATACTTTTAGGTCTGTCGGCGGCATTCAATAACATATCCCATCAAGTGCTATTGGCTGGACTTGCTGAATGTAGGGAAGGGTACATGGCCCTTTGAAGGTTCCAGTATTATCTGGAAAATAGGGGGCAAGTTGTCTTACTTGTTCCCTATCTTTTATCCTGTAAAATGGGGTGTCCCTCAATGGTCATCGCTTAGTCTCGACACTCTTTAATGTGTACATGGCACTATTAGCTACTATCATTGAGGCATTTGGCTTTCGGGTCATATCTTATGTAGATGACACAACTTATTTTCTCTTTTGATGAAAACCCTGTGGAAACACAGTCCGCATTTAAATGCTGTCTTCTGAAAGTGGTTACATGGAAGGGTAAGATGTATAGTGAATATCACTAATACAGATTCTTTGATTAGGCTGAAGGGGTCTAGCTGGACAGAGGAGTAGAGGCCAACTGAACTGGGTAGGGCTCTTTCCCCCTCTATGGTGTTAAGAAATCTTGGAGTCAAATTTGACGAATGGTTTTTTCTTTACCCACTTATTAGGTCTCTATCAGGGATGTAATTTTTACTATTGCGTTCTTTAAGGAAAACAGTTTGTTCAACCTGAGTCTGAAACTAAAGTACATGCAATGATCACATTCGATCTGGATTGCCCTAAAGGTCTGTTTTAGGAATTCTAGTCTACTTAATGAAACCCCTTCAGATGGTACAAAAGAAAACAAGTTACTTACCTGTAACTACAGTTATCCAGTATTGGTATCTTTCATGGGTCCAGACCCAATGATCTGAAGTAATTTCCTGCCACTTGTCTACAAAAGCTAACATTTCGCACCCACAGGTATGGAAGGTAATTTGGTTGGTGCCATGCGGAAATCAGTTTCCTGTTAGTGTCACAACCATGATTTTGTGACCGCGTTTTACCACCCTGACGTGAGAAACCAGCTGTATTGGATTGCCGGTAAGATGACTGGTTGTAAGTTTGTCTATACTGGGCTTGGTACTGCCTATTTTGTTGGTTATGGGATCCTCCTCTTGATGAAAAACCACATCCTCTTGTGCCACTGAAAGATCCGCGCCTGTGTGGAAGAGCGCCTATCGATCCAGCGGTATCCGCTTCAATTCTTAAAGCTAAGAGGGCTTCATCAATGTGTTTACCAAACAACGATTCGCCGTCATAGGCCATGTCTAAAATCTTTGTTTGCACTTCAGGCCTGAAAGTGGTGGCTTTAAACCAACCTTGACGCCCGAGCCTGCTGCACCTGCAAGTTGACGAAAGTTGGTATTCACAATGCCCAGTGCGCAATCTATAGTCTTAGATGTTGCACGTTCTAATTCTAGCAAAATTATTTTTGCTTCCTGCCTGCGGTCTTTAGGAATGAGGTCAATAAGTCCAGCCATATCTGACCACATTTGACGGTCAGAACGGCCTATTATTGCTAGGGAATTAGCAGCTCTACTAGAGGCCGCTGCCATGGTAGAAACTTTTTTGCCTATAAGGTCAAGACAATGTCCTTCCTTGTCAGGCGGTGTAGTGATGGGTGTTGCTGGATTTTCATATCTCTGTTGGGTGGCTTGAGAAATGACCAAATCTGGTCGTGGATGGCCAATTAGACACGATGGGCTGTTAGCAGGGGCACGATATTTCTTTTCTATGCAAGGGAGCACTGCTGGAATAGATGCAGGCGTTTTCATTATTTTAACCCTTTCATTCCAGATATAGTCAATTATAGGAACAGCTCTTATGATTTTCCTAGACTCTTTGAAATCATTCATGAAGCATTCTGTCTATTCGACAGTAACAGGCTATCGGAATCTGGCTGCAGCCCCCTGCATTAAATTGTGAAAGTCGCCGATATCCTCCGGGGGTGAATCAGATGGTAGAGGAAGAGGCGGAGAAGGCATTGGTATAATGTACTCGTCCCAAGGATCTGTAGTATGAGTATTATCGGGCAGTTTGCCCTCTCCAACCTTATCTTCAGCGAAGGTAGTGTCTTGACCATGTTGAGGAGGGCCTGAAGGCGGAGCCGCTGTAACAGGAACCTCAGATTGAGATAAAGGATCTGGAACCTCCGCTGGTAGGGATGGATTTTCTGGAACAGCCTGTTGTGGGGGAAACCTCTGTCGGTAATCAGAAAGCATGGCCTGTAGATCCTATATGAGCTTAGGAGGTAGGTGGCTCATTTCACGCTGGCGAGACTCTGCGATAAACTCTATGGTGTGGAACCATAAGTTCCTCCTGATAATATTGTTCCGTAATCCTAGTCATCGTCTTGACACTGGATGTGGAGCTCAGAAGGATGGTGAGCTATGCCAAAAGGTCCCTCATCGTCTTCATCCTCAGTCATCATCCTGAACGTAAGTTTCTAGGACATGCGTAAGCGGGGAAATCTTGCTGTAATCCCATCTCTGAAAAGTCTTGAGCTGGAAAAGCCCCGATGATATAGGTGTTGACTGCGTACGAACAACTGCCATAGATGATATATTAGACTGAACAGGTAAGTCCGTTGTCGACGGGCTCTTCGTCAACTGGGTCGAAGTCGATTGGATCGTAGTTGATTGGATCGTAGTTGATTGGATCGCCGTCAACGGTATTTTCAATGATGGTGCCGTCGTAGACTGTATTTTCAATGATGGTGCAGTCGTCGACGGTACGGTCGTCGATGAAGTCATCGACTGACAGTCGACGGGGCAGACGTCAACGTAGACTTAGTCGATGGTGAAGGTTTCGTGGACGTCGACGGTGACTTCTTCGACGATTCCTCAACAACGGGCTTCTTGGAAATTATAGTTATTCTCGTAGACAGCATAGGCGAAGTTATTGCCGTCATCGAGACAGTAGCAGTCGACGATGGGGCAGAAGAAGTCACAAAAATCGTCGACGGTGGAATCAAAATGACATTTTACTAGACTTTCACTCACAGTGCTTGAAGTAGACGCCTTCTTAGACTCCTTGAGCATGGAGGACGGAGGAGACAGCGTTGACCCTGAGGAAATGATAGGTGACCTCTGTGAAGGGTCAGATGTCTTATGGGAAGACTTCTGGTGTTTTCTTCTCTCTCTTGAAGAGCCGTCATTTGATCTAGCCCTTTTGCTAGAAGTTGAGGCTCTGTCATCCTCCTCAGCCAAAGAGGATTTGAGCCACAAAAGCAATCTTGCTTCTCTATCCCCAAGTCTTAGTAGGGAAGGTACGGCAGATCTTGCAAACCTTTGCCTTATGCTTAGGATACAGGCAATACATGCAGTCCTTATGTTGGTCATCAACATGGACCCTCTTCTTATCACAGGTCCTGCAGGGCTTGAACAGAGCTTTCCTGTCAGACATCATGGAGTTGAAGAGAAGAAAAAAAACGAGTTGCACTCAGGGAGACGCCCTTCCACACGACGTGCGGTGAAAATCTGAAAAGAATTGGCACTGCTGAGAGTGTTCTAGAGGGTGCTGGTAGCTGATTGGTTGGAGCGGTCTTTTGGTTCTTTTTACTATAATGAGGTATTTAGGCCTCAGGCTTTTTTCTTTTAGCCTACTACTATTTACCTATGGCACTACTTTTGTAATTTACTGTGGGACTCGCTCCTCAGTGACGGGGAATGATTCAGGCATGTGACTCTATAAAAGATACTGGATAATATTGCTGCTAGATTGATACTGAATGTGCCTAGGTGAAACACAGTAAGGACAAAAATCAAAGAGTTGCACAAGCTCAGACTTGAAAAACTCACTCTAAACCCTGGTCACTTTGTTTCATTCCTTTCATTGGGTTTCATTCCATTCATGGGACAGCTTCTAGTTATCTAGGTAAAAGGTTTTCTTCTAATGTGCCTTCTTGCGACCTTAGCTCCAAGAATGCACTCCTAATCTTGTTTTGTTACAAGCCCAAGGGTGGGTCCTCTTTCACCTACTTGGCAGTCTGTGTCAGACTTCTAATGAGTTGCAATTTAGGCAACAATTAAAGCCATAGCTATTTAGTGAAGAGGGTGGTGGAAGGTTTCTCCTTGCCTCCGGTGCCCAGGATGCCTGCTTGGGCAGCTATGCTTACTCAGACTTTGTGTTGAAGCCACAAACCCTGGTCTCTGAAATATCTATAAACTATTTCATCACATGTAGTTTCCCTTGATCATGCATACTTCAAGACACTTGATTTGTACTCCAAGATCGTACAAGAGTTGCATTGCAGTTGTAAGCTCTAATATAACACCTAACTCAGTCACATAATCAAATCCTTCCCAGTTTGCACATGTTAAATTGGTATCTAATTAGCTAAATCTTCTTTACAATGCATGGGACAACTGTATAAGGGGAAGGTAATTTACAGATTAAACAGATTGCTAGGCTGCATAACATGCACACTATTTTTCAAATACCTAAAAAGCAGAGATGTTATCACTTTCTTCTTATGAGCCAAATCTAGCACCTGTGAAACTTTTCAATATGCTGAGGGTTCGGGAGTTAACTTTCATCATCTGGTTGAGAAATAGAACACTAGACCAGAGAAAATAGCTCTTGAAGAGATTAGGCAGATCATCAAGTTGGGTCACATAAGGATTATGTTAGTTACCCAGTAAATATCTGTTCTTGGCATGTATTGCTGTAGATTCACATGCTTTGCATACTCCTGCCATCTAGAGTTGGGTCCAGATATTTGCAAGTTGTTTTTCTTCGATGAACAGATGTTTACTGGGCAAGTAACGAAATGGTTACTTACCAGTAGGAGTAGTTTTGCAGCTTGAAGAATTTATTTTCTGGATTCACATGCGGTGCATCATTCCGTCATCTAGTAGTTGGGTCCGAAATGGTCTGGTTTTTTTCTTGTTTTGGTCGCTGTCGACCACCATTTGGTGACAGGTACGTCCCCTGTGTGTCGTCAGACAGTATCTTGGAGCTCGACATGCGTGCTGGCCATCTTCGGATTCTTTTTTCTGTTGTCGAACAAGTTACTTACCTTCGGTAACGATATATCTGTAAGAAACATTAGTTGGTGTTAGATTCCTTACCTTAGAATATCCCCAGGCGTCAGTCTGGATCCGGAAACTTTTGCGTAGCAGTACCCCTGCGCGTCGGTAGGCGTCGTCTGCAGGCGTCCCCTGCGGCTCCGCGTCAGTCGTCGGCGTCGTGCGCCGTGATGACGTCGCTGGAGTATATAGACGCCGCCTCCGCGCGCTGACGTCAGTTCTTTGCACACAGCATTTCCGCGCCAGGAGACGCAGAGCCATGAGAGAACCAACACTGGTGCCATGTAAAACTAGGGCCCTGAAAGGGATGTCCTTACCCTAGGTATCAGTTCACAGAACGGGGAGGATGGGTGGGATCGGTAAGGAATCTAACACTAACTAATGTTTCTTACAGATATATAGTTACCGAAGGTAAGTAACTTGTTCATCTGAAAGAAACACGTTAGTGTTAGATTCCTTACCTTAGAATACATACCCCAGCAATACCAACCCCGGTGGTGGGTCTGCGAACCAATACAAACTACACCAGAAAGTCCTGGAGGACAGAACGGCCAAAGAAGCCATCCCTCCGGACTTGACTGTCCAGGCAGTAGTGCCTCGCAAAGGTGTGCAGCGAGGCCCACGTAGCCGCTTGGCAAATGTCCTGCAAGGGGACTCCCCGGCCCAGGGCAGTGGTAGCCGCCGTGGCCCGAGTGGAATGGGCCCTCAGCCCAACAGGAGGCTCCTTCCGAGCCAAAGAGTAGCACGCTTTGATGCAGAGGACGACCCATCGAGAGATGGTTCGTTTACAAACCGCCCGTCCCTTCTTCGCACCCACGTAGCCAACAAAGAGTTGGTCATCCACCCGGAACTGTCGTGTGCGATCCATGTAAAATGAAAGCGCACGTTTTGGGTCCAGACGATGGAGCCGCTCTTCATCCTTTGAAGGATGCGGAGGTGGGAAGAAGGAAGGGAGGGTGATGGACTGCCCGATGTGAAAGGCCGAAACAACCTTGGGCAGGAAAGAAGGTCTAGTCCTCAGAACCACCTTATCAGGATGAATGGACAGGAAAGGAGGTTGGACAGAAAGAGCCTGGAGCTCACTCACTCTCCTGGCAGAGGTGATGGCAACCAGGAAAGCCGTCTTTAAAGTCAGGAGACGGAGAGGACAAGAATGAAGGGGCTCAAAGGGAGCACACATTAGAAAGGTCAGAACCAGGTTCAAATCCCACTGAGGCATCACAAACGGAACAGGTGGAAACATGTGAGTGATGCCTTTCAAGAATCGAGTTACAATCGGGGATTTGAACAAAGAAGGTTGATCAGGAAGCCTCAAAAAGGCTGAAGGGGCAGAAAGGTAGCCCTTGATAGTGCCCAGAGCAGAGCCCTGCTGGGCAAGAGAAAGAAGAAACAGAAGAACCTCCGAAAGAGGGGCAGAAAGAGGATCCACAGCCTTTGCTGTGCACCATGCCACAAATCTGTTCCACCGACAGGCGTATACCGACTTAGTGGAGGGACGCCTGGCTGCCAGAATAACATCACAGACTTCAGGAGGCAAGTCAAATGGCCTCAACTGCCGCCGCTCAATCTCCAAGCATGGAGGTGGAGACTGGACAGGTTCGGGTGGAGGACCGTCCCCTGCTGCTGCGACAGAAGGTCCTCCTGAAGGGGCAGGCGGATCGGGGGACCGACTGACATGCTGAGTAGCTCGGGATACCAGTATCTTCGAGCCCAGTCCGGAGCCACAAGGATAACTTGGGCCCGGTCGCGCCTGATCTTCTTCAGCACTCTGGGCAGAAGTGGTATAGGCGGAAAGGCGTATAACAGACCGCAACTCCACTCGCGCCGAAAGGCGTCGCCGTGCGAGTGCCGTCTTGGAAACTCCAACGCGCAGAACTGATGACATTGCGCGTTCTCTTCGGTGGCGAATAGATCTAACCAAGGCTCTCCCCATTGCAGAAAGATGCCTTGCGCCACGTCCGAGTTCAGACGCCATTCGTGATCCATCGAGCACCGACGGCTGAGTTCGTCCGCCCTGGCGTTCAGAGAACCTGCCAGGTGTTGAACCGTCAGAGTCACGCCCTGACGTTCCAGCCATTGCCAGAGGCGCAGAGCCTCCTGGCAAAGGGTCCACGACCCCACACCGCCCTGTTTGTTGCAGTACCACATGGCGGTGGTGTTGTCGGTGAACACTTGCACTACACTCCCGTTGACAAAGGGGAGGAATGCCTTCAGTGCCAGACGAATCGCCCGCAGCTCCAACAGATTGATATGGAGCCGGGACTCCGCCGGAGACCAGATGCCTCTGATCTCTGCCTCTCCCAAGTGGCCACCCCAGCCCTGGAGGGACGCGTCCGTCACGACAACGTGCTCCGGTTGGGGAAGGGAGAGGGACTTGCCCCTGACCCAATCGCGGTCCGTAAGCCACCACTGCAGTTGTCTCGCAGTGCCCTCCGAGATCAAGACGTGGTCGGACAAGTTGCCCTGATGCTGGGCCCACTGAAACTTCAGGTCCCACTGCAGAGCCCGCATCCGCCACCGAGCGTGATGCACCAGAAGGATGCAGGAAGCCATCAGTCCCAGCAGCCGCAGCGTCAACCTGACCGAAACCCGGGATAGCGGCTGAAAGATGGGAATCAAAGCCTGAATATCCCGAACCCGCCGTTCCGGAGGATAAACCCGAAACTGCGCCGAGTCCAGAACCGCTCCGATGAAGAGGAGCTTCTGAGAGGGGCACAGGTGTGATTTCGGCACATTGATGGAGAACCCCAGGCCGTGCAAGAGGTCTGCCGTCATCTGAAGGTGGTGGACGACTGTCTGGGGCGAGCCCGCCTTCAACAACCAGTCGTCTAGGTAGGGGGAAGACTGAAACCCCTAACCTGCGCAGATGGGCTGCGACCACCGCCATCACCTTTGTGAACACCCGTGGGGCGCTGGTAAGGCCGAAGGGAAGCACGATAAACTGAAAATGCTCCTGGCCTACCGTGAACCGCAGGTAACGCCGGTGGGCCGGCAGGACGGGGATGTGAAAATAGGCGTCCTGCAAGTCCAACGCTACCATCCAGTCTTGTGGGTCTAGAGCAGCCAAGACCTGAGCTAACGTCAACATCTTGAACTTCTCCTTCCGGAGGAAGCCGTTGACGTTCCTTAGATCCAAGATAGGACGTAGGCCCCCCTTGTCCTTCTTGGGTACCAGAAAGTAGTGGGAATAACAACCACGCCCTACTTCTGGCCCAGGAACGCGCTCGATGGCCCCCTTGGCCAAGAGGGCCGTAACTTCCTCCTGCAGAAGTGTCAAGTGGTCCCCCGACACACGGTGGTTCTGCGGTGGCATGGCTGGAGGAGAGGTCTCGAAGGGGAGGGAGTAGCCCCTTCGGACGATTTGCAGCACCCACCTGTCCGAAGTGATCGTGCGCCAGTGAGCGTGGTGATGGCAAACCCTGCCACCCACTGGCGTCACATGGGGCCGAAAGCACGGACTAGGAGGATTTTGGGGTAGATGCTGCGGGGGAAGGTGTGGTCTGACCCCGCCGTTGTCCCCGACCGCCACCACGGCGGTTTCCACGGCCGCCACCGCGTTGAAAGGATTGTTGCGGCGCGTGGCTGGCAGCACGTGTGGGGGCGCCCCTTCCTTGGCCACGAAAGGGACGAAACGAACCCATTTGCTGACGCTGGGTCGAGAGACCCAAGGACTTGGCCGTGACCCTGGAGTCCTTGAAGCGTTCCAGCGCGTGGTCCGCCTTGTCACCGAAGAGGTGACAGCCATCGAACGGCATGTCCATCAAAGTATTTTGGACGTCTGCCGAAAAATTGGCGGATCTCAGCCAGGCGTGGCGACAAATCGCCACAGTCGTTGACATAGCTCTGCCCAGCGAGTCGGTCGTATCAAGACCACACCGTATCGAATATTTCGCTGCATCTCGGCCCTCAGCCACAGCCTGACCGAGTTTTGCCCGCACCTCCATGGGGCATTCTGGCAGCAGTTCCGCGACCGTATCCCACACAGAGTGGGTGTAGCGGCCCAAGAGGCAAGCGGTGTTGCAAGACCGCAGGCCCAAACTAATGGACGAGAAGACCTTCTTGCCAAATTGGTCATACCTCTTGGATTCCCGGTCGGGCGGGGCCGACGGGAATGCGGACTGGGAGGTCGAGGCCTGGATCACCAGACTCTCAGGGGTGGGGTGGGTAGACAGGAACTTGGGGTCGTCCGGACAAGGACGGTGGCGCCTGGCCACGTTCCGATCAACAGGCGGACCTGAAGCGGGCCTGGACCAAGT
Source organism: Lissotriton vulgaris (assembly GCF_964263255.1). NCBI lineage: Eukaryota > Metazoa > Chordata > Amphibia > Caudata > Salamandridae > Lissotriton > Lissotriton vulgaris. Next base: position 191,008,871 of record NC_141689.1, on the reverse strand, counting down.
GCCCAACAGAACGTCTGACAAGGCTTCATTAAACGGCAGCAGTGGCTCCTGTGGGCATGACTGCGGTTTGAAGACCTCGGTGAGGATGTTAGGCCTCACGGCCGCGACGGGGAGCTCAAGGTGTAAGGCCTTGGCAGCCCTCATCAGCACCACAGAATATGCAGCTCCCTCCACCGATGCCACGGAAGGAGGAGAGATCAAACCAGGGTTAGGAGAGTCGTCCAGACCACTGGCATCCCCCAAGTCACCTGTCCAGTCCGGGTCATACTGGCACTCGCGTGACAGAGGGTCCTCGGACCCCTCCCAACCTTCACCGAACTCTTCATCTTCTCCGTATTCGGAGTCAACGATGTAGATCGGCTCCTCGGGGTTCATGGGCCCCATCGGCGCCGGGACCGGCGTCGATCGACGCCCGTCCGGCGCCGCGTCCGGCGTCGGGGAAGGTAAGGGGACGGCGCCGCGCGGGGGCGGCGTCGGGGGTAACCCCGATGGCAACGGCGCCGGGGAGGCCGGAAGACCAGCCGGCGCCGATCCCGAAGGCCCTTGCGGCGCCGGGGTCGGAGCCGTCGGCGGCGCCGGGGCCGGAGCACCCGACGGCGCCGAGGCAGGGACACCCGAACCGCCAGGGCACCCAGACGGTAGCACTGGGCCCGAAGGCACCGTAGGCCCCGTCGGAGAACCGAGCGCCCTCATGGCCATGAGGAACGCCTCGATCTCCTCAGGCGTCGCACCGTGCCCAGGGACCGGAGGGTATGAGGCAGGCCGCGCCGGCGACTCTCGCGGAGCCGCGGGGTTGGGGTCACCCGAGCCCCCGGCCGCGTCGGGGGGAGTCGGGGGTACGATGACGACGCCCCGACTTCTTGTGCTTCCTACCTGACGAGCCTGACGAGTGGTGTCAACTTCCGGAACGCTCGGCGCGGCTCCGCGATCGCTCCCTCGAACGCTCTCTCGACCTCCGGCCGGACCGGGACCGCTCCCGGTCCCGACGTGGGGCCGACACCCGGAGCTCCAGTAGCTTGCGGGACCGCTCCCGCCTAGCCTTGTTGGTGAGGGCCCGGCAGTCGACGCAGGAGTCCACGTCGTGGTCGGGGCCCAGACACCGGAGACAGAGGCGGTGATGGTCTGTGACCGACATCGTGCGCTCACAGTCATCACAGTGCTTGAACCCAGGCATCCTATCAGGCACAAAGTGAGAAATAACTTCGAAAAACTTGGTCAAAGACCGGAGTACTGCTCTTCAGATCTGCGTCCACTGGCGCGGAAAAAAGAAGAACTGACGTCAGCGCGCGGAGGCGGCGTCTATATACTCCAGCGACGTCATCACGGCGCACGACGCAGACGACGGACGCGGAGCCGCAGGGGACGCCTGCAGACGACGCCTACCGACGCGCAGGGGTACTGCTACGCAAAAGTTTCCGGATCCAGACTGACGCCTGGGGATATTCTAAGGTAAGGAATCTAACACTAACGTGTTTCTTTCAGATAATATGTTTTGTAGTCCTGGAGATGGTTTTGAAATACTGTTGTAGTCCTTTGCTTCCCCACCTGTTTGTTTTCCTTCTAGTAGAGGCCGGATGAGTCGCATGTGAATCCCCCAAAAAAATCTTCTAGCTGCAAAACTACTCCTACTGGTAAGTAACTATTTTGTTTTGCAGCGTGAATCCTTTTTTGGATTCACATGCTGTGCATTAGATTATGTAGCAGTTTCTCCCGTGTCTGGGAGGCTGTGGTGAAAGGAATACCTTGCAAACAGGCGTTGGAGCACCTTCAGTCCAATTTGAGCTTCCTTATTCATTTGTATATCCACACAATAATGCTATGTAAAGGTGTGTGGCGATGCCCATGTTGCTGCTGCGCAAATGGAGTCAATGGGCACATTGGCCATAAATGCCACAGTTGCTCCTTTATTCCTTGTGGAGTGAGCTGTTGGTGGCAAAGTTAGTTCCTTGTTGGCATTGGCATAACATAATTGGATAGCTTGTACTATCCATCTTGCAATAGTTATTTTTGGGACCGCAGATCTTGTGTGCTAGATTGAGGTGCCCAAATTCTATGTATTCAGGCGCCAGGCTGCTAGTTATGGCATTGCTGGCTCCGGGTAAAAAGATCTGTCCATGTTGCACTGACAAATGCAAAAACAACAATTCATGGACAGAATGCAGAACATTGTCATACATTCACCCCAGTACAGAGATCTGGGCCTAAATCCATCGTTTTTTGCATTCCACACCATCCCAGTCAGACATGGCCATATGCAAATCAGCCTTGACCCTGCGCCTCATGGGAACAGTCCAGCCCGAACTGCCAAGCCATGTCTTTCCTCAACCGGAATCAAGCATCCTAGGACCGGTTTCTGGCTATCAGCCGTCTTCAGCCAGGATAGCTTGACTCCAGTGGTGTGGAGAGCATGGGACTCACGTCTGAGCATACCCATCCCACTCGGGTGACAATTGCAAAAACAACAATTGATGGACAGAATGCAGAACAATGTCATACATTCACCCCAGTACAGAGATCTGGGCCTAAATCCATCGTTTTTTTGCACTCCACACCACCCCTGTTCAGACATGGCCATATGCAAATCAGCCTTGACCCTGTGCCTCATGGGAACAGTCCAACCCGAACTGCCAAGCCATGTCTTTCCTGGACCGGAATCAAGCATTGCATTGACAGCATGTCTTTTTCTGCTTTGATCCTGATCATTTCTCCTTTGGATAGTTCTAGGACAGTTGAGTACCATGACTGCGCCTTGGCCAGTGAAGAGCAATGAGAATCGCGTTTGTTCCTGGTTCCTTTGATTTTTGCGGCACTTTTTGTATTAGGGGTATTGGTGGAAAGGCGTAAACAAGTGTCTGACGAGTTGAGTGAAAGTGCATTTCCCTTTGACAGGTGGTGTGGAATCCTAAAGGCAAAGCTCTGGCATTTCCTGTTCTGCATAGTTGAAAATAGGGTCCATCACTGGAGTTCCCCAGATGTTGAATAGATAATGCACTGTTGTCTGTTTCAACTCCCATTCTTGGGAGCAGTTGCTCAGTCTGCTCAGTTGGTGTACTGTAATGCTGTCTATCCCTAGTAGATGTGCCGTTAGTACACTGATCTTTTGGTGTATCGCCCAAAGTCAGATTTCCAATGCAAGTTTGCTCAGGGGGAAAGACCTTGTTACACCCTGTTTGTTCGGGTAGAACATTGTAGTTGTATTGTCTGTTTGTATTAATAGATGTTTCCCCTGAATATGTTTATGGAATGCTTTGAGTGCCAGAAAAACAATTTGCATCTCCCAAAAATTGATACGTTTTGCTAAGTCCTTTTCGTTCCAATGACCATGAACTTTCAGCTGGTTGAGATGTGCACCCCACCTGTTGAGGGATGCATCCGTGGTGACCATCACAGATGGTGTTGGGTACTTGAAAGGTCTCCCCTGTGCTATGTTGTTGGATGCCCACCATGGTATCTGTGCCTGCACCCTTTGTGTAACAACCACTAGATCCTCCCAACTTCCTGTGGCTTGTGACCAACAGTTGGTGAGCCATTCTTTGAATGGGCACATTTGTAGGCGAGCGTGAGGAATAGGTGGGATACCGGATGCCATCATGCCCATTAGTTTCATTACCTTCCTTACTGTCAGAGACTGTCCCCTCTGGCAGAGGGCTGTTTCCTGATTGATAAGTTGTATTCGGGCTTGTGTGGGGTAAGCCTTGGCGTTTTCTGTGTTCTGTCTTGCTCCCAGGAAGGTTTTTTTCTCTTTCTGGTGTTGTTGAAGGCTTCTTGTGGTGTATTGAGAAAACCAATTTCTTAGTGTTTGGACTGTTTTTTTTAACATGATCGGAACATTTTTGTTTTGTGAGTGCCCTTAATAGCCAATCGTGTAGGTAAGGGTAGACGTGGATTTCCTCTATTCTCAGGTATGCTGCCACTGCGGCTAGGCACTTTGTGAACACCTGTAAGAAGATTTTATGCAGAATGGGAATACCTTGAACTGGTAGTGTGTTCCGTTGTGTAGGAATCTTAGGTACTGCCTGTGCCTTCTGTTCATAGGGATATGTAACTAGGCGTCCTTGAGATCTATTGTTGCCAAGTAATCCCCCTTTTGATTCTGTGGAATTATTTTTCGAAGGGTACACATTTTCAAATGTGTTAGTATGAAATGGGAGGAGGCATCGCCATCATCCACAGGAGCACCATCCGTCTCACGACCAGCACCGACAACATCCTGACCAGCGCCGAACACCTGCATTTCCAGATCCACACCAACCCGAACACCACCCTCAGAGGCACCCTGATCTACCGACCCCCTGGACCACGCACGCAATTCAGCGAGGACATCGCCGACTTAGTCAGCCCGCATGACCTCCCCTCCGCTGACTACATCCTCCTGGGAGACCTCAACTTCCATCTGGAGAACAACAACGACCGCAACACCAGCACCCTGCTCGACAACCTCGCCAACCTGGGACTCAAGCAACTGGTGTCCACCCCCACCCACCTCGCCGGACACACACTCGACGCAGTCTTCTCTTCCAGCACAGACATCGACTTCAGCCACGCCACAGAGCTTCAATGGACGGACCACAGCTGCGTCCACTTCACCTTCAAGAGAACGACGACCCACCAACACCAGCAACAGGCCGCCCGCAGAAGCTGGAACAAGATCACAGCAGACCAGCTCGCCACCTCGCTGAGCCAGCACCCTCCTGCCAGCTCAGCGAACCCCAGCCAGGCCGCCGACAACCTCACGAAGTGGATCAGCAACTGCGCGGACGAACTCGCCCCACTGAGGACCCCGCCTAGCAGACCCAGCAGCAAGAAGGCCCCATGGTTCACCGACGAACTCAAGAGCTCCTAGAAGAACTGCTGAGCCCTCGAGAAAGTCTGGAGAAGGGAACCGACACCGGACAACAGGACCTCCTTCAAACTTGCCACCCGGAAACACCACCAGCTGATCCGCGCCGCCAAGAAAACAGCATTCAACGACCGGTTGGACAACAACGCACATAACTGCAAGGAACTCTTCAACATCGTGAAAGAGCTTTCCAACCCCAGCGCAGGAAACAACTACATCACCCCATCGCAAGACCTCTGCAACTCCCTCGCTTCATACGTCCACAACAAGATCGCGGACATACACAACAGCTTCAACAACCAACCAACGCACACCATGACCGAGCAACCACCCCCCACCACCACCCTCCACGCCTGGACCCCGATCAGCACCGAAGACACCATCCGCACGATGAACTCCATCCACTCCGGATCACCGACCGACCCCTGCCCTCACCAAGTCTTCAACAAGGCCGACGCTGTCATCGCACCCCACCTGCGAGACATCATCAACACATCCTTCGACACCACCATCTTCCCTGAGAGCTGGAAACACGCCGAACTCAGCGCTCTACTCAAGAAACCAACAGCGGACCCCACCGACCTCAAGAATTACCGCCCCATCTCGCTCCTCCCGTTTCCAGCCAAAGTCATCGAGAAGACCGTCAACAAGCAGATGGCCGCCTTCCTCGAGACGAACGGATCCCTCGACCCCTCACAGTCCGGCTTCCGAGCCAACCACAGCACCGAGACCGCCCTCATCGCCGCCACCGATGACATCCGAGCCCTGATGGACAATGGAGAAACAGCGGCCCTCATCCTCCTAGACCTCTCCGCGGCATTCGACACGGTCTGCCACCGCACCCTAGTACGGCGCCTCAGCAACATCGGAATTCAGGACAAGGCGCTGGAATGGATCATCTCCTTCCTCGACGGAAGAACACAGAGAGTCCGCCTACCACCGTACAAGTCAGAGGCCTCCGAAGTCATCTGCGGCGTCCCCCAATGATCATCTCTGAGCCCCACCGATCAGCCAACCACGCCCTCGCCGCCGTCCCCCGCATCCGAAGAGCGACTACAGGAGGAAGGTCCTTCTCCTACCTGGCCGCCAAGACCTGGAACTCCCTCCCGACCGACCTGCGCCTGACCCAAGACCACCTCTCCTTCAGGAAGAAGCTGAAGACCTGGCTGTTCGAGCAGTAGCGGCACCCCCTTTCCCCCCCACCCAGCGCCTTGAGACCCTACGGGTATGTAGCACGCTTTATAAGTGTCACTGATTGATTGATTGATTGAAATGGTTTATAATCCTAGGTCCATGATTGGCCTTAAAGTTTGGTCCTGTTTGGGTACTAGGTAGTATGGAAAGTAGTTTCCTTTGTACCACTGTGGTGTTGGTACCTTTTCTATTGCTTGTTTATGGTATAGTTCTTTGATTTCTGCGTTGAGCAGTGTTTGTTCTGATTGTTTATTTTTTCTTGTTTTGGGTGGATTTATTTATTATTATTTATTTAGTGATTTATAGAGAGCCTGGTGACCCGGAGGCATCCCAGCGCTGTAACATTTGTGGAGACCAGAGGGGAAAGGGGACCTTATTTTGGGGTGAGCAGAGTTTTAAATTTTTTTCGGAAAAGGAGATGGCTGGGTTCCAGCCGCAAGGGGCGAGGAAGTGAGTTCCATCCTGAGGACGCTTTTACAGAAAAGCGTCGGCCGCCGGTGCGTGCCTTCCTGAATCTGGGGACATTGGCCAGGCGCTCATTGTCCGAGCGTAGGGACCTGGGGGCCTTGTATGGGGTGACCAAGTCTCTTAGGATAGCAGGGCCAAGACCGTTGAGGTAGTGCAGGTGGTGTCTTTGTGAGCTCTATGCAATATCTGTATTGTACCAAATGTATATCCAATTGTCTGTTACCTTTTCCATTGTTTGAGGAAAAAGGATATTCTTCTGTCCACTGGTATTTTGTGTGGGTCCTTTTCCACAATAAAGTCAGTTAGGCCAGTTTCCTCTAGAGTATTGGCCTCTTCCTCTGCCATTCCCTTTTCTTTGAAAGGGCTGTTTCCGCTGTTGCCAACCTTAGTAGCTGGACTGTTGACCCATCTGTTGGTTTGGTTCTGCCTGCGATGGTGTGTCATTTGCTGTCATTGACCAAAGCTGTCTCTACCTGTGTTTTTTTTGTTAGAGAAACCTCATCTTAAAATAACCTCTTTGCAGTAGAGCTCCCATACCCCTTGCTGTTTCATTATCTTTTTTAATTTGTTGGAGGGATAAATCCACCTCCTTGCCAAACAGAGCTTCTCCTTTGAATGGTCTGCTTATAATGGAGGTCTGAACTTCTGGTTTGAAACCAGAAATTCTGAGCCAGGCATGCCTTCTAAGGATGGACTTGGCAACTCTGGGCATTAGCTTGCCTCATCTTCACTAACGGCCCCACCAGACCGCCGGGGATGCCTGGTCTCACCCTGGAGATACCCATTAAGGGACCATCTCTCAGGGAAGCCAGGAAGGGTTTCGCAGCGGTCGAAGCGCCTTGGGACCCTACGGGTAAGTAGTGCGCTATATAAATGCCAATACATTTACATTTACATTTACATTCCTGTACACATTTGCCTGCTTGCAGTATCCGCTGCATCTAGGGCTGACTTTAGGCAGGTGTTCGCCGCGTTTTTCCCTTCTTGGACCAAAGATTTTGCCTTCTTTTTACAACTCCTGATTTTGGTCCCACTGTTGGTGGGCAATCTGTTCACTAGGGCATTACAGTTGGCAATGTGCCACTGTGTTGCTGCCTCTTTCTCCATTCTCCTTCCCACCATATGCATCATTTTGCTTTCTTTTCAGGTGGTGGCCCTGTGTTGGAGACTACATTGGCTCTCCGCCTGGCTGAGGTGACAATAATAGAATCAGGTACTGTACTTCCCTGAATATAGTTAGGGTCTTTTGAGGAGGGTTTGTACTTCTCTACTATGGGGGTTGTTTGAAGCTGGTTCTTAGAATGCTTTGTTGCCTTGGTCCATGATACTTGGTAGCTTAGGCACATAGTGTCCCTTTTGAAGCTGGTGTCAGTGTTTCTAGCAAGAAACATGCATCCCCTTTTTCCTCCTCTAGAGAGATTCCAAATTGATTAGCTGCCCTTTTGACAAAGTCATTCTAAAAAGCTAGGTCATCTGGAGGTGAAGCTTTCGAAGGGTAGCAGCAAATCTCTTCCGCCGGGCTCTCGGTGTCAAGGCATTTCCATTGTTCCTAGACTTTTTCTGAGCTTTTCTCCTCTTCCAGTATGTCTCCTTATTACTCAGGTTCTTCGCCTCTAGGTTCTGGTGTTGGCGGAGAGTCGAAGATACCTTCTTCCTCTCCTTCAGCATCTTCTGCCTCTTCGGCATTGACGCTCTCTTGTTCTGGTGCCGTTGTTTCCGGGATACGAAAATCCATGTGTGCTAATATAGATTGAGGTCTTGTACTCTGATCAACAGAATTTTCTTAACTGCCTTGCCTTTTACCAATGGGCATGCTCAACCTTTCTCATACAACAATAAATGGTTGACCTTAAAGCTCAACATCAAAGGTCTTAACAGTACCTCAATAGTGTACCCTCAAAATTGTGAGTTTAAGCAAAGTTTTCAAAGTGTGCACAGTTAATCCTGTGTGTCACGCGATTCACTAGCAAATGTGATGTGGTAGTTTAGACACTGACCTTCTAGAGATCACACTCTATAAACCTCCTCAAAAAGCATTAAACCAGATACTTCCAAAATCAACTGCTTTTACTTTTTCTCAGTTTAGTTTTAAAGCCAGAAGTGTTTTGAGCCAGCAGACCGGGTTGAGAAAAGGAACGGTGACAACAGAGCACTTTACCAGCCCCTTACTTTTCCGACACTTGTGGAGCAGTAGCTTCTGAAGGAAGTTTAGAATAGTTTTCTTCTCAGACTTACTGCAATTGGTTTACTGCAAGTAAAGTAATAGCAATTCTGGCAAGACAAACAGCAGTAAATATGCAAAACATCTCACAATTATGAAAATGTGCACAAATAAATATTCAAGACCCTCATTGCGGAATGCCGAAAGATAAGCCCACATTTTACTGGGTGTCAAGTACTGCTGGGTCAGCCTGTAACCTCAAAGTCTTAGGATAGGTTTTACTATACACAAGCTGCTCATCAGCACAGCAGCTCTTTATTTTAAATGATTCAAAAAAATAAAATTAAAGAGGACGGGGCAGGAATATGCATTACATGACATTCAATGTTCGTTACTTTCAGGAGTATTTATTAAAGCTTAACTGAGCGGTTTTTAAAAGGAAGATTAAAGATTAGAGAAAATACGGCAACATTCAGGAAGGTCTAAGCTTAGTTAGTCCATGAAAAGGCAAAACCATCTACCTTAACCCTGGACAACAGTCTTGGTAAAATATGTTCTTCCAGGCTGCTTAAAACTGGCGGAGAAAACATTCTCTAAAATGCTCGAGAACACTTATTGCCATTCAAACACTCCAAGACCATGTGAAGGAAATTAAGCAAATTGCATAAAATTTAAAGTGATCAAGGTTGGAGTTCAATGAAATACCAAAATTATTCCACACAGTGATAGCAAGTTCATTTTCAAATCTCCAACAAATTTTATGACATACAAGACAAACACCCACAACTTATTATTAGTTGTAAAAACAGTTTGATTAAAAAAATGCTCCAGTATGCATTTTAAAATCAGACAATAAATATCATTTTGAGATTACTTCAAAAATAGACATTCTTAAAGTTACTTACCAAACTGATTGAGGACAGATGATTGTACACTGTAGGGTTTAATGTCCCAGGAAGAGGTGGTAACTGAAAGGCTACTGTTGTGCTGAGGACTCTGTGAAGAAAATTGGCTCAAACCAGGAGATGATTTTAAATTGTCCAATATTGGAGAACCAGTGGAATTTGTTATTTTTGAAGGCCCAATATCTCCAAATGCAGAACCAAGAACAGATGACTAGGAAGGGGAAAGGGGGGAGAAAAAAGGATATTTTGTAAATCAATTTTAAAACATGTGTGTTGTAATTTGAACTTCAGACCTCTCATTCAGATATACATATGCACAATTCGAATGTGACATAAGACTAGCAGTATATAACAAGTGTCAATGAATTTCCAAATTTCTAGGGAGTGTTAAAGGACAGTCCAAGGATGCAGACATACAGCTTGGTGGTCACTGTTTCTTTTTTTCAGATTCCAAACCGTACAGCTAACAAACAGTCAGGAGCCTGAGAAATAGCTATAGTAAGGTGCCCCAAAGTGAAGAAAATATCTGGCCTTCATGTCACATAATTCCATTCCAGAGTCTCAATATCATATAGCAACAAACGCTTGCGTGGGTCTTTAAAACAATAAGAGCACTGGAAGCGAAGATACAGCTGCCTTATTCAATTAGTTATTCATAAAGCAGTGCAAATGATTTTTACCAACACAAATTCAAAACACAAAGGAAAACATAACACTGGGATTGTACAGAATGACGGTCCAAAACACTGCTGCGCTCAAAATGAATGACCAAGTAATCTGTTGCCGCTTGCATCTCTCAGGAAAGTAGGTTCAAGCAGTCAAAGCTTGCTCTAGGAGTTGGGGCTTACTTTGAAACTCAGTTTACACCTTAAGTTAACACCTAATAACTGGAACATCAAGGCATGGATGTAGACATACTGAAAGACACCACCTTTTTCTCAACAAATGAGCCATGGACTTCAGTTGTTCTTGCCTTTTTTAACAATGGAGAAGCCTTGCTGAGACGTATCCAGGATAGCCCCCAGGAACCGTGCTTTCCTGAAAGGGAAAAGAGACTACTTCTCCCTGTTGAGAGTGAGGCTCAGATTTCTGAACAGAGTAGTACATGCCATGACCGTTTCCTCCGCTGACCCCCCTAGACAGGGCCTTCAGTAACCAGTGGCCCAGGTATAGGAAAACTTAAAAATGCGGTTTCCTTAGGAAAGCTGCCACCGGTGCCATCACCTAGGTAAAGACCCTCGGGCAGAGCGAAGTCCAAAGGGTAAAACTTGGAATTGGAAGTGGCTCTTGGCTACTGTGAATCGAAGAAACCTCCTGTGGGCTGGATGAATGGGTATGTGAAAATACGCATCTTCGAGATCGAGAGTGGCCATGAAATCTCCCGGACTGAGGAGACGCAAGATATCCTGAAGAGAGACCATCCGAAAGGATTGAGATATGAAACAGGGGTTTAGCTCCCTGAGATCTAAAATGAGGCGCCTTTTCTCCAGCGTGTTCTTGATCAGGAAAAACCTGGAGTAAAAACCGTCCCCTTTCTGAGAAAGGGGAACCAGCTCTACAGCTCTCTTGAAGAGCATCTGATGAACTTCGAGCTGCAAGAGACGCAGATGTTTTGAAGGCATTGTGGCAGAGGCTTGAAAGGTGGCATGTGAAACTCCAGTGTATGGCCATCTTGAATGATGTTGAGCACCCAACTGTCTGATGTTATCCATTTCCAGTTGTGGAGGTGTTGATACACCCTGCCTCCCACAGATGTTGATGGGGAGGTGGGTACAGCAGGCAGAGCAAGAACGCCGCTATTTCCGCTTTGAAGTGTCACGTCCCTGGCGATTCTGTTTTCCTCTAGCGGTGGACCTAGAGAAAGAAGGTCTGGCCCGGTTTCTGCTGGTATGATGGTCGATATGATTGAGGCATTGAACCATAAGAAGAGTCCCGTTGATGTTGGTACGAACCTCTGTAGGTAGTAGTACTCTTTCCTCTGGCCACCCGGAAAGGAACCTTACAATACTGAAGAGTACCGAGAGATCTTGCCGTCTCCGTATCTTTTTTAATGTCCTGGAGGGCATCATCGATATGCTTGCAAAACAATGCCTCACCATCAAATGGAAGGTCCAGGATCTTGTTCTGGACCTCCGGCCGGAACCATGTCGCCCTGAGCCAGCCTTGGCTACGAACAGCCGCGCCTGCCAGCGAACAGAAAGCTGTAGTGGCAATATCCATAGCACAGTTTATCACCTCTGCAAATGTAGCCTCTCCCTCCTGTAGGATCTTCCTGGCCTCTGCTTTGGACTCCTGAGGGAGTTGGTCAAATATGGTGAGAGATCGCACCACATTTGGCGATCATATCTGCCAAGTATCGCTGCTTGTATCAAAAGACTTGCCATAGAGGAAAAACTCTTCCCCGCATTATCAAGGCGCCTGCCCTCTTTATAAGGAGTTGTCAGGGGTGCAGAAGGATTGAGTGACTTTCTCTGCGCCGCCTGCGATATTACCGAATCCGGCTTCGGCTGACCAATCAAAGAAGCCAGACTATCCTCAGGGGCCTTGTACTTCTTTTCCAGGCGTGGCAAAACTGGAATCACCTTAGCCGGGTTCTTCATTGCCTTTAAACCCTCGTCCCAGACATGGCTGACAATGGGAATGGACAGGATTACTTTCCTGTAGGGCTCCTTAAAATCATAAAGGAAGCACTCTGTTTGTACAGAAGGCATCGGAAGTTTGAATCTACAGGAGGCTCGTTCCATCAGTTTGTCATCGGAGGAATCATCTTGTACATCCTGGACCACTGTGTCGTAATTTGACAGTGATCGGGTTAGCGTTAAGCTTTGCTACACGTGTTTTCCCCTTATCTTGACTATAGTTGTTGGACGCCATTTTGTATGTATCGGCGGCCATTTTAGTTGAATGCGTTGCCTCGTGGTCAGCATGTCCTTTGTCCTTCCTCTGTACCACTGACCATTCGAGTTTGCCCAGCAACAGGCTATTTTTAGTAGTGGTCAAGCTCACACATGCGCAGTTTAGATTGACCAGTCATCACTTAGGAATGTTCCGCCAAACTGACCAGTGGTGTTATAGCTCCTCCCATGAGTTGGCTGTGTTCCAAAAATGACCATATATGTACCTAAAACTCTGTAACTGTGTACCGCCTACCTTTTTATTACTGTAAAACTGTATAAATTAAGGACTTGCACCGATGTTCGGTGTGATACTTCTTGCATTACCGAAGGGTGCTATAGGAATGTACCACCACCCCATGGGGTCTTAATAAACTTGTCTTTTGCATTTTCTAGTTTCCGTGCCAACAGTTCTTATGGTGTAGAGGGTATTCTGCGGAGTATGTAGGCCTGGAGAACCCAATACCACAAATAGGCGACCACGAAGGGACTCATCGGCGACTCGGATGCCCGAAGGAGAGGTCGTGACGAAGGATTGGAAACTCGCCAAGGACGCGTACACTGCCTCTGAGTGACCCGAGTCTTGGCACCCACGGTGTTTACTTCCTTTCCTTCTGATCTGACTTTCCAGGTGGCGCCGGTCCTCGACTGAGATCCTGCTCGTTCGAGTTGTCGTACAGTGCCGATTTGGCTGATTTGATCACAGACCTTGGCAGTTGGAACCTGGATATCTGAGATTTTGGTAAGCTTGTGATTGGTAAGGTAGTCTGCGGACGCTTACCGTGGTTCTATGAATATGTTTTATGTTAGCTAACATTTGATCCTATGATTTGAACTATATGTGCAGTGCACTTCACATAGGCAGGCATGTAGAGATATTTCTATGAAATTGTTTGTGTTTGAACGGCACCTTTGTGTGAGGTATAGTAAGTGCCATTTTTGTGGTATCACGTTTCCGTGATACTTTTTGAACATGCCTGTTTTAAGCACACTCCGAGGAATGTGCTGTCTTGGCAATGGTACCACTAATCGATTAAATGAATTCCAGCCGGCTCCCCCAGAGGGGACTCCCAATCGAGAGATGTACATAAAATTTGGCCTTCCCCCTATATTATACAGTAAGTTATGGAATAAATACACCAGATCTGATCCTGAGTTGCAATGGTCACTACATGGGTCGTTTGATTTACGAAAGGTTCAGTTTGTGGAGCAATGTTTGTTTCAGCGCAGGTCTAGACAAGATATGTTTGATTGTGTACGAATGTGGGAGAAAGCAGTGCGTGAACGAATGAAACGTGAAATAGCCTTGGCGGAAAAAGAGCAGCGTAAGGCTGCTCGAGATAAGACTTTACAGCTGGAGGAGAAGGAGTTGCAGGAAAAGAAAGAGAGGGAGGCACGGGAACGTAATTTGCAAACGAGTGGTCAATTTCCTATTCGACGTCCGCTTTATCCTGTCCTTACTAATGAAGTTGATGATTTTTCATTACTAGATCGGTGCCCGCCTCCGTACGTTTCGCCTACGGCCCCGGACAATCAGGAGTACGGGAGTAAGAGTATGAGGTTAACTGCTGGTGAAGCTGCGGAGTTGCGCAGTTTTGCTCGCAAACTTAATTTGAATAAAATAACTATGTCAGAGATTAAAACTGAAAGGAATAAGTGGTCGGAACGAGAACAGCTGTATTTTTTAAGTGCTCTCGGAGATGAAGTTGTAGACCGATTTAGGAAATATGCAACTGATCTAGAGCCTAAGGATATATCAGTTCATCGTGAGAATATGCGTAAAGGTTTATTTGTTATTGCAGATGCGGATGAGTTTTTCCAGCGGTTGGTCCAGCTACGGGATGAGGCGTCCCGATTGCGGGAAGCACGAAAAGCATCAGACGTGTCTGCGCCGGGGTCGACGGAGCAATCCAAAGAGTGTTCTATATTTGGAGCAGATAAGAGTTCTAAAGTTCATGTTATGCCTATGCGTGAAGCCGCACCTTTGTATGGTCCCCCCAAAGGGCAAGGTACGAGTGATGATAAATCGTCCGGGGATGCAAAAGGGTATTTTATATATAATTGGGTGTATACGCCTTGGAACAGGGCAGATGTCATGTCATTGAAAAATGCTTTACCTGATCCCCGTAAAAATCCGGCAACTTTCTATGAAGGAGTGGAGGGGGCTATTTCTTCATGTGTTATGACACTAGTTGATATCGATCTTTTCTTTGGGTTAATATTGCCCCCTGATATGTGGAGAGCGATTCGTAAGTTTGATGACCAAGCGATTTTGGGAGCGGATTGGAAAGCTATAGCTCAAGCTGGTTTAGACAGGGAGCCTGCATGTAAGCCTTGCCAGTTAATTCTAGACCTCCCAACAGCTATTTTGAATAAATTAAAAACGCTTGTTCCCCCTAAAAAGATTGATTGGACTATGTTAGCCTCTTTCAAACAGAAACAGGACGAGTCGGTATCTGACTTCTTTTCACGTTTCTAAGAAGCATTTCATGATTACCGTGGGCAATTATTAACGGATGATACGGGTAGGCATTTGTTCGTTGATAAGTATGTGGCTAATCTCCTGCCGGAGATTGCAAAACGATTGAAAACTGGTGAAAGTTCCTGGACCACGGCGACCCCTGCGTCCCTGTTAACTATGGCTCAGTATTATGAGCGGCAGGAATTGAAGCTAAAGAAAGTACTGATAAGAAGGCGAAGGAGTTAAAGAAGAAGGTGATGTTGGCTCAGGTTCGTGCTACGCAGCCAAGAGGGAACGATAGAGGCAGGCGAGGAGGGTATGGTGCGTCTTATGGTCGTACTGACATTGCTGAGGATCAATGTGCATACTGTAAAGAGTTTGGGCATTGGGCTGAAGATTGTCCGGTGCTTCGTGAGCAACGTAATCAGCGTGGTCGAGGAGGTGGAAGGGCACGGAATAGTTATTCGGGGGCGAGAGGTGGAGCAAGTGACCGTGGTAGGTTTGAGGCGAGGGGTCGTGGTCAGGATGATCGTAATACTTTTGATCAACGGAATCAGTACCAGATATCGGAGGGTGAGAATGTGGAGTCTCAGGATTATGTGCACGCATAGGATTGCGTAGGATGGGGTGTGGAATCGGTTGAAGTGCCAGTAGATCAAAGAGGTCCATATGTATCTGCGGGCGTTTTGGGTTCTACTGATCAGTTTTTGGTTGATACAGGAGCTACTCGCAGTGCTCTGACTAAAAACTTGGTTCCAAATGTGAGAAGGTGGCCTGATATGCAGTGCTCACTATTCTAGTGAACACTATGTATCAGTCCAGCAACCCTTATTGATGATTGGTTGTAAGTCAACCTTATAGACCAGCTATCCTAGTAGCATGGATACGAGCAGTCTAAGGCTAAAGACTCGAGAGGGCGTGTTAAGCCAGCTGTTTACCACACATATACCCCTTGAACACCAAGTGAAAGGACACCACACAAGTGTTATGAAAATAAACAGTTATTTATTAAAGATCACAACAGCCCTGTACTCTTTATGAGGACAGGGTACTAAGCCCAAACCAAAACTCTTACAAAAATACTTAAGTTAGCACAGTATATACAAATGCCCGAGGGGCACGGAAAACCATATACTCTGAAAGTGGAATGTGAAATTCCTAGCAGGTAAGTACAGTACTAATAGCTTTTGGAATCGCTAGGACTTGACTAGGGAATCGTTAGATTACTTCTAGGAGGCCTAGGGGACTCGGGTGCAGTGTGTGCACTCTCACGCGAGATGCGGACAAAAGTCTATGGTAGCTAGGAAGTAGAAAGTTAGTGTTCTCGGGCGAACCCGACCTGGTAGGGAGAAAACGAAAGTAGATTCTGACCCTTGGATAGTGAGGCTATGCTGGGGCACCGAAATGCCGAAGTTACCTAGCCCAGGGGCTGCAGCTGCATAGGTCTGAAAAGACGTCGGGAATCCTCGTAGACTGACCAGGAGCCGGAAGAAAAGATGCTGGCCGGTGACCAGTGAAGAAAGTTCAGTTGGATCCAAGCCTGGATCTCGAAGATAGATGACACCTGAAAGCAGAGGGGACCAAGTTCGAGACTACTAGCCAGTAGTCAGTGGGCACCAGGAGGGCACCGGATGGTAGCCACCTCGACAAGGTGAGTGGGTGACGCTGGAGCTCGAAGATCTCACGGACCAGGAGGCGTTGTCGGCGACCAGGATGGAGGATCGAGCTGTCCCACGAAGATAGAAGCTGTCGGCGTCGCTGGACCCAGGATTGGGCAACAAAGCCTTGGCAAATTCAAGCCCACGCGGTGGACTCAAAATGGCGTCTGGAGTGGACCAGGAGGGTCCGGGGTGCCTCTCTTCAAGAAGGAAGCAAGGGCCAGTCTGGAGCAACCAGACCAGCAGTCGTGAAGTCGTTGGGCGTCGTTCAGAAGGCCACAAGCCAGCCGGCTAGTAGCCAAACAACGCGGTGCACAGCAAACAGCAGAAGGGCCCCACGCAGATCGTGGAGATGCAGGGAGGCTGACCTTGGGTGCTGGAGCTGCGCAGGGTCGGGGCTTCTCGGACCCCAAAGCACTCACCAGTGGAGGACACGGTGGGCTTGCAGTAAAGATGTCGTGCAGTCTTGGCGATCGTCGGTCCCTCGAGGTCTCGTCGCACTCACGGTTCTCAGCTTGGCTGTAGAGGTGAGTAGAGGTCAGAGGTGCCAGGGAAGCCGGGTCTCGTCGAGCTGGGTCGTCGGATTCGTGATGAAGGACTTGCAGCAGACCGCAGTGTTCTTTAGGATGGTGCCCGCTTGATGCAGGGTGACTACTCCTTAGCCACAAGGGAGAATCTTGAAGAAGAAATCGTGAAGTCCTTTCGAAGAAAGTGGTATCTTGATTCCAAAGATGATCTAATTTGAACAGGGGGCCCGCTCCTATCTTTATACTAAAAAAGGGGGCTGACCCGGTGACTAGGTCCTGCCTATGGGTGGGACCAGGAGGGGGGTGGTTACACCCCTCTCCCCTGCCGGACTTCCCCAGGCCAGGGGCTGGTGTGCCCCTGGAACTGGTTCTGACTGGCCTATGCGTAGTGAACACCGGGGTGCCACTCAGCAGTCACCTTCCTGAAAAGCCCTGCCTACCCAGGATACACAAAGCCATGTCTGGGACGGTGCTAGCACCGCCCCGGACAGGAAACCCTTTGTCCAGGCCTCCCTCGCTGGAAGGACTCCCAGCAGCAGGAGGTCAGACTCGTGTCTGTGGTGGCAGCATCCATTTTGTGGAGCTGAGGCTTTAGTTAACTTTAACCGGGGTTCACAGTTACATACATGTCGTGTCCCTCTAGAAGGATGGAATGCTAACCCCGTCGCCAGAATTGGCGAGGGGTTAGTATTCCAATTCGTATGACACCTTACTCGACATGTTTTGATAAAGCAATACCAAAGATAGCATTTAACCGCGAGGATTATAATGCACTTAAGAATATATGGTATGCGATATCATGGAACAGCTATTAGGACTTGGTTCCGCAAGCTGCAGACAGGCTCAGCTCATGCCAGAGCACCATCTCACACGATTCCAAGCACTCTGCCTTCAGGATTGTTAAGGCCTGCCATAGGAGTGACTGATAGGAATCTGTGTGTCCATTTTAGGGTTAGGTATAGGTATACTACACCTACAGCAAAGGGTGATTACACGACTTTGCCCCAGCTGTCATGCAGCCAGTTGTGTCAAATTTAGGAGGCCAGCCAGGGGTGGCATAATACATGCTGCAGCCCCTGGCAGCCCTGGGTACACCTATGCCCTGAGTTACAGGGTCTGATAAGGTGGCCTAGTACCAATTGGTAGATGCACCTAGGGTACATGAGGTAATTTAGAAAGAGAACAGCCAGGCTGTGGGTCGGATTGGCAGGCCCACAGCCAGAGAAAGTCGTAAACCAGTGAAACAAAAGCAAAAAGTCTGGGTGATCATAGGATTGCAGACCCTACTCTCCTACACAAGGGCTCCCCTGTCTGGCGAAACGATTACATGCATAGGGTTCGATGGCACACCCTCTCCAAGCCCACTGTCACAACCTCTTACATTTTGCATTGACAGATTCTTTGGCCTGTGCCCATTCTTATTGTCGCCACATACCCCAGACAATATTATGGACATAGATTTGCTTAAATATTTTCGAGCAACAATACGCTGCGCTCCTGAAGGAGTGCGGGTTATTTTGAACGACAATTATCCGGATGTAGGAAGACTATGTACTATGCAAGAAATTGTAGCATTAGCCTCTCTCCCACACACGTTAAGGGCTACATAAGACACGGATGTGGGACAGATGCTCATTCCGCCTATTCGAATAACTGTTAAGGAGGGAGTGTCTTTGCCACGTGTACCCCAGTATAAGATATCTAGAGAAGGTGAAATTGCCCTGACGAACATTGTTAAGGATTTGATTATTGCAGGAGTAGTGGAGGAAGTTTCCTACAATGTTTGTAACAGCCCGATTCTTCCGATCCTAAAGAAAGACACTGATGACAAAGTCTATCGATTTATTATTGATTTGAGAGAAATAAACAAAATTGTAGTGCCCCAGTACCCGGTGGTGTCCGATATCACCACCTTACTTATTTTGGTCCCCCCCACTGCTACCACGTTTTCTGTAATTGATCTTAAAAATGCTTTCTTTCACATTCCCATCCATCCTGATAGCAGATATCTATTTGCCTTCACGTTAAATAATAAATTGTATAGATTTTGTGGAGTTCCTCAAGGCTATACAGAAAGTCCTAGCATCTATAGCCAGGCTTTAAAAAGACAGCTTGATTCTTTTGATTTGCAGTCTGGAGTAGCTCTTAACCAGTACGTTGATGATCTTTTACTGGCTGCAGACACATATGCACAGTGTGAGGAGAGTACTCTTGCTTTGCTCTCCTTTCTTGCTCAGAACAATCACAAAGTTTCTAGGAAAAAATTATAATATTGTAGACCAAAGGTGACCTACCTCGGTCATCTTTTGTCTGAGGGACGTGCATTAACATCTGATCGAATTCAAGCAATATTAGATACACCAGTCCCCCGCACTCAGAGAGATGTGCGTGCCTTTATAGGTTTCACGTCCTTTTGTAGACAGTGGATAATGGGGTTTTCACACATCATAAAACCTTTGTTAGCATTATTGTCCAAAACTACACCAATGCCTCTTGAATGGACAGATGAATGTCAGACTGCTTTTGAACAATTGAGACAAGCCCTTTGTTCTGCACCAGTGTTAGGTACACCAGATTACACAAAGATTTTCACGTTGTACGTACACGAGAAAGATGGGTGTGCATTGTCGGTGTTAGTGCAGACACACGGGGATAAGCAGAGGCCCTGTGCATACTTTTCGGCAATACTTGATCCTGTGGTACGAGGATTATCTGGGTGTTTCTGAGCAGTTGCAGCAAAAGGAGTGGCTATACGGCAGAGTGAGGGAATAGTTTTGTCACACAAATTGTTGGTGGTAGTTCCCCATGCGGTAGATGCTCTGTTAAATAAAACGAAGACCCAGTATCTCACGAGTGCACGTTTAACAGGATATGAGCTCACACTGTTGGCGCCACATATCACACTAAAGAGATGTGCTACCCTGAACCCTGCCACTTTATTGCCGTATCCGGTTGCTGAGGGCCAGGAGGAAGAACACCATGATTGTGTTTTCCTGGCCGAAGAACAAACAAAGGGTCGTGTCGACTTACAGGATACAAAAGAACAAAATGGAGGAGTACTACCCGATGAGGGTAAATGAAGGCTTTTGTCTAAACTCAGGAAACATTGTTCCTTTGTTAGGAAACCCCTCACTCACCACCTAGTGGTGACTTGCTTCATCATCAGGGCCCACCCAAGTGGCCTAGCGTCACTTGGGTGTGCTTCAACACCTGCAATTGCAGTGGAGCTGGTAGTGAAATGTGGGGTGCAAACAAAAAAGAGTGTAAGTGTTAAAATTGTCCTGGTATTCTTTATATAGAGTTTAATAAAAAAGTAACTGGACAAAATTAAAAATAAAGTTGAGATAGTAGTAGGGAAGTTACGACCTACTTATCTCTGTATTATGTGTTGGTCGACATGTTTCTACCAGCAGACATTTCATGCTGTGTTCCATCCTCAGTCAGCAGGTCTTGTTGAACGGTATAATGCTACTCTGAAATTGAAGCTAGCAAAGATCGTGGCATCCAAGTCTTTGAAATGGCCGGACGGAAATGGCCGGATGCAAGATGGCAGCCGTGAGGAGCGGCTGAGCGGCAACCGCAGCAGTGCAGTCAGACACTCCAGCAAAAAAAAGAAAACCTCAACAAACTTTTCGGAAAAAGATGCCACGAGATTGAGCTTGCTATGAGCTTACCGGAAAGATAAGGAAACCGAGGTGCTCCAGCTCTGTGGTTTCCCCCGGACTGTACATCGGTGATCGGACGGACGGAGGAGACGCCGAGACAAGCCGGGACGCAACACGCCATACAGCGCAATAGCTCGACGGCTCCGATTCAGCATTTTGGTGTCTCGGTGCATCAGTTTGGCTGCCTGGATGTTCCTTGTCGATCCCCTTTACAGGGCGCTTCCCCCTGGTCTGCGGAGGGCTGCTGCATCACCCTTCCTGAGGTCTGGGCTGGTTTGCAGATCCGGCGGAGTCCGCGGAGTGTGGAGGCGGAGCCTCACAGGGACGGTGTCGGGAGAGAGGAGCGGAGGCTGCAGCTTCAGCGGCTGCAGTGGCTGTGGATCAGACAAAGGCAGAGCAGAACCGAGAGGCAGAGTCAAGTGAAACAGCAACTTTCCCTACTCTCAGCATTGGTTTTACTAATGACCCCCAAAACTAACACTGGAGGTAAGCCATCGTCAAAAAAGAAAAATGCTGATAACGCTGCTACAGACATCTCTGTGAATACTGTGCCTATAATCAGCACAGGGCTTGAGGGGGCAGTGTCAGAAGCAGGATCAGGGGGCCGGGCAAAGCAGCATCAGTCGACCCCAGGTCCAAGTACACCTAAAGAGATGCGGCCTCCTGCTGCTAGAACCAGACAAGCCACAGCTACAGCCACTGCCACCATAAGTATAGTAGACATGCTGAACCGGAATGAGAAAAAAAAAAAGCCGAAAGAGATGGAACCAGCTATGGTAATAGACCTAGAGACGGCCCCAGCAGTCCCTGTGGCAACATTACCGACAATATCGGCCACTCAGGAAGTTGTAGGGCTTGATCTTGGTTCAAACATTGAGGTCGTTTCACAACCAGCCTCTCAACCCTCACAGCCTCAAATTCAATCACAAAAGCAGATGCAGTCATGTCAACCAGATCAGGAGGTCGAAGTGGGGGGTGATACCTTGAGTGGCACTCAGGCCTTGACATTACAATTGATACATCCTATTGGTGCAACTACGGAGGATGGTGAGAGAGCTGGTAACGGTGCCAGGGAGAGTACAGCCTCTATATCAGCAAAGGCCACGCTAGACTCAGTACCAGAAAGCATAGTAGAACACAGATCTACATACCCAACAACTAATAATGGAGGCACTCAAGAAGGTTCTACAACATGTGAGGTACTGAAAGAGGGTACCTCTTCTGGTCCCGGACGAATCTGCCCAACCAGTGGATAATGTAACTGTTGTTCATTCTGGATTAATACAAGGCGAAAAGGAGAAAGAAAAGGAGAAGACTCCTAGTGAATGTTTCTTTTCCGTGACAGAGGAGGAGAGTGAAAACGAGGAAGGGATTCCTTTAACCACCATCAAAAATATGCCTTCTCAAAGGGATCATTCAGAATTAACATGGGATTACTCCCCTACAACATCTCTTCAGGGAAACCCTAATCAGGGGACGGCCCAGACGCAGCATCAGGAGACCACGCAGCTCTCAATGATGTCACTGATGGCGATGATGGAATCAATCCATCAAGGAATAACAGCACATAGAGAAGAGACTCGATCAGACAGCCTTAAGGCCCAAGCTGCTATGCGAAAAATGAAAGGAGTGGTCAGGAAACTCTCAAAGGCCTGTGTAAATATAGGCGACAGGGTCTCAAACCTAGAAGAAAGGATCGTCGCCACTGAGTCAGAGGCCGCGGCCGCCACGAGCAAAGTGGAATCCTTTGGCGCACAAGCAGCAGACGTCCAGTGGAAGCTGGAGGACTTGGAAAATCGTCAAAGAAGGAACAATCTCAGGGTCCTTGGGATTCCGGAAGGAAGTGAAGGGCAGGATGTCAAAGCCTTTATAGTTAAAACATTCGAGAAAGCCTTTCCAGATATTGCTGGGTGGAACTGGACCACTGAAATCCAGAGAGCGCATAGGACCCCATTTAAGCTGAGACAGAATACCAGAGAAGGCGACAAGCCCAGAGCTATTTTAATATACATAGGCAACTTTCTTCTACGACAGTCCATCTCAGAGAAAGCGAGACCAGACGCTAAAAGAACCTTTGAGGGAGGCTCTTTCTTTGAAGGCCTGATTTCTGTCACGCCACCGTTGAACGGCGTTGGAGGCTGAGACAATTAATCAAGCCTTTTCAGGACAAAAGAGTACAGGTCTATCTCATTAATCCCGCCCAGCTAAAAATAATTCATTCAGGCAAGACCATGTATTTCTCATCAGAAATCAAAGCTCGGGAGTATCTGGACTCAATTTAGTATCGTGGATAATTAATATAGTTTGTGTAGTGTAGGTATATCCTACATACAACATTTCATATGGTACTAGTGGAGTGTGTTGTATTACTAGCCTCCAATCGATCCATATAAAAGAAGGATGCAGTTTAAGGGGGACGAGTATTACGGTTGTATAGTTCATACAGGCCTGGGTAATATTTTCAAATCTAAATATCAACCTTAGGTCGAGGTTTATAGAATCAAAGGTGTCACGTTATGGTGGTTTATGGTTTATGGTTCATTTATGAGTTGAGGACATGTTTTAATAAGTAGTCTGCAAGTGTCCACTGCTGGGTTGCACCCATCACACGCACAGACTCAGTCTGCGCGCTTCACTGGGGAGAGGGTCGGGGTTAGGGGGGGATAAGGTTTGCTGTGGGGTGGGGGGATGGGGGATGGGGGAAGCAAAAAATAAAAAGGAAAAAGAAAGTTCATGCAACAAATGTGTTTTTCAATATAGTGTAATGTTTAAAGAGGATATGCACACTCATGAAAAGCTCAGGAGAAAATGTAATTGGTTAGAGTGCTGGCTTTGCTCCCTACAGGGCTATGTCTAGTATTAGGGTAGTTAGTCTAAATATTGGTGGGCTGAATAACTGGAAAAAGAGAGGGAGGTTTGAAGAGTATATAAAATTAATTAGGGCAGATATCATATGTTTACAAGAGACCCACTTACCATGGAAAAAGAAACATTGGTTAAATCTTAGGGGGTTTGAAATTTTGTCCTGCTCTTCACAGACTTCAACGGTAAAGGGTGTAGCTATTATAGGTCGGGTAGGTCTGGGAGGGGCAAAAAAATCAAAGGCTGACGCATTGGGAAGATGGGCGATATGTGAACTGAAATTAGGTATAACTCTATACACAGTATACGGCTCTAACCTGGATGATCCGGGGGTGATGGATCATATAGAGAGGGAACTTACTAACTGGTCTTCACCTATAATAATGTGTTGCGATCTCAATATTTCAGCAGATTTTGCAGGGGATACCCCATATATCGGTCGGAAGCCCCGGGTATTCAGGTCCGTGTCCTCTATAATTCAATCTCATGGGCTGAGGGATGTGTGGGGGTGCCAAAAGAAAGACGAACCCGGGTTCACATACTACTCACACCCATTTAATAAACATACAAAGTTGGACTATTTCTTAATATCAGCAACCTGTCTTCCTAATGTTAAAATTGCAATGCTGCCTAGGCTAATATCGGATCATAACCCCCTCATTCTTACAATGACCTTGAACATACAGAGGGAGAAGATCAGACCCTGGACCTTTGACAGAAAGCTTCTATTGGATAGCAATTATTTAGCACACATTAAGAACTGGTCTCAATCCTTCTTTGATGCGAACAGATATAGCGCATCCCGGGTTATGGTCTGGGATAGTTTCAAAGCTGGCCTGAGGGGAGAGACAATCAGCTTTTCGGGTAGGATCTGGAAAGAAGCTAAGGCAGACAGAGAACGCCTTCTGGCCAAACTAGCAGAGGCAGAGGAACAACACAGGTCAGACGTCTGCCAGGGGACACAGGGCAATCAGAGTTTAGAAAAGCTGAATAGCATAAAGGCAGATATCCAACGGCAATTGACAAAAAAAGCAGCAGCAGAATATCAGACCCGCAGAGCTAGTATGTATGAAACAGGGGAGAATGCAGGCAGGGCTCTAGCGTTAAGGATAAGACAAGCTACATCAAAAAATGCTATTAGTGAAATTAAAGAAGGTGATCAGATTTATAATAAACCAACTGAAATTCTTGAAGTTTTTAGAAGGTTCTATCAGGATCTCTATAAGGAAGAAACAGATATAGACGACTCAGGCATAAATTGGCCAGATACAGGCACTAAACTTAGGGCTAGCGAGAAAGAATCCCTGGAGCAGAATATCACCTTGGACGAGCTCTCCCAGGCACTAAAAGACCTTTCAGCAGGCAAGGCAGCAGGGCCTGATGCCATACCCCTGGAGGTCTATAAATACCTGAAGGAAGAAACGGCTCCTCTTCTGTTAGATCTTTTCAACGGGGTTATAAATACCGGGGTTATACCTGAATCTTGGACTAAAACCAATATAGTGGTATTCCACAAAAAAGGGAAACCCAAGGAAAGTCCTGGGTCCTATAGGCCCATATCGTTAATAAATAGCGACAACAAACTATATGCAAAGATAATGGCTACACGGTTGGGGGGGATTATTGCGACCCTTGTTTCGCCTTGGCAGCATGGTTTCGTCCCCGGTAGGGATACTACCGACCATATAAGAAGGGCCATAACACTGTTCGATATCCATGCGGCTGGTGAGGGGGGGGTCGCGATGATCCTCCTCGATGCAGAAAAAGCGTTCGACCGCGTTAAGTGGAGTTTTTTGTGGAAAGTGATGGTTGACAGAGGATTTGGCCCCAGATTCTTGCGGGCAATTAAGGCTATGTATTTTAATCCAACAGCCAGTATCCAACTCATGGGTGAAAGCTCTGGGCAGATTCATATCACGAGAGGCACGAGACAAGGGTGTCCGTGTTCTCCCATCCTGTTCGCATTATACATAGACCCCCTAATTACTCTTATAAAGAATAATGTCAATATAAAGCCGGTTGTCACTAGCGGAATCCACACCAAAATTCTCGCATATGCGGACGATTTAGCCATAACTACCACCGATCCAGATAGTGCAATGAGAGGAATAATTAGTATTACTTCAGACTTCGGGAGGTTATCTGGGTATCGTCTTAATGTGGCAAAAACACAGGTTTTATGCTCAAGGAATATAGTAAAACTAGATGACCGGTATGTGGACTCAGCAATCTACCTAGGAATAACAATTAATGCACAGCCAAGGGAAATCATCAAAGACAACTTTTTGCCCCTGCTTGAAAAGATGAAACAAGACCTAAAAAGAATTGATACCCTTCATCTGTCAATCATAGGCAGGGTCAATGTCATCAAAATGACAATGTTCCCCAAGATCCTGTATAAATTTAGGTCTATCCCCTTTAAAGTAGACGATATATTGATCAAGGAAATGGAGTCAGTTTTTATGAACTTTGTGTGGCAATATGGCAAGGTGAGGAGATCAATTAAATACATGTCTCTCCCCCAAGAAAAGGGTGGGTTGGGAATTCCTAATCTTAAATTCTATAATTGGTCTTGCCTTCTGACACAAATGGCTATACTCTTTTTCCCTGAAGCTGCACCACATTGCCATGGAGACATTCCATCTATCTACCAGCTGGCCCTAGGGAGTGAGGCACATGGGGTATTGTTAAGGAAATACGATAAACGTTTTTATAAGACAACGGGTTATAAAATTCTGGAAGACATCTGGGGGCTATGGTCTTCTATACAGAAGAGCCAGAGTATCCCAAAGTTTAATAAACATACTATACTCTGGAAGTCAGGACTATTTCCACATCTAAGTAGAGATGGCCCATGGAGACACTGGGAAAGACAGGGAATCACTACATTAGGTCAAGTGATGACAAAGGATGCTTTGAGGCCCCTTGAACTCCTTAAGTCACGATACTCACTTCAAGGATCCCAAGAGTTCAAATATATGCAGTTGGCCAACACAATAAATTCAAAAAGACCGAGTATAGACATATCTAAAGATTGTACAATACTTGACTATATGAAGGGAGGTGGTTGCAGAATCAGAACACTATGGTTTTTTCTTGGAAACGCTTCCTGATGATATTCTTAAGACGGAGGCCACTTGGGCTGATAAACTGAGCGATCCTGACGTTGATTTGGATAAAGCTATCCTAATGGATAAAAGGTTCCTACGTTCCTCAAACTTAAGAGCACAGCACTTTAAAACTCTCTTCAACCTATATTACACTCCGGCTAAATTGTATGAATGGGGGAAGAAGGAGCATAGTAATTGCCCTAGATGCGATAATGGTCCGGCTGACCTTCTACATATGTTTTGCAGCTGTGGGAAATTAGGAACAATTAAAAATGAAATTGAAAAGTTTCTAGAGGGGCTGCTAGCTGTCAAAATAGACCTATCCCCTACACTTTTAATAATTGGGTGTGACGCCAAACTGGGCCTAAATACAGAATCCGAGGCACTTGTTTTTATATCAACAGCTGTTTTTAGAATCTTAATTGCTGCTGCATGGAAGGACGTTGAGGCCCCTACCTTTCAAATGTGGATGTGCAGGATGCTCGGGATTCATAACATAGAGTCAGAATTATATGCTCTAAAGGGTGCAAAATCCAGGGAAATGGGATTAAGGATTTGGGCGCCATTGGCATCATGGAGACAGTTAAAAAGTGGCGGCCCATAGTATCTAAAACATTTATCGTAGCCAGCATTAGTATATGTATTGTATTTATTACCCCATGTTATGTCAGCTTTTTTATTATTACTATGTCTATTTCATCTTCCTGTGTGTATATTTATAATCTTTTATTAATACTTACTATTTTGTATAGTGTATACTATATTGTCATGAACTTTCAATAAAAAAAAAAAAAAAAGAAATGGCCGGATGCTCTGCCTCTGGCGTTGCTATCTATCAGATCAGTGCCCCATTCCTGAACTGTCCTCACACCTTATGAAGTGGTGTTTGGAAGGCCTATGAATATATGGGGAGTTCCTAAGCCTCGGTTGTTACATGATGTGCCTTGTATAATGATGAACGATTATTTGGCACGATTAACAAATGATTTACTTTCCATTCATCAACAGGTTTGAGAAGCGCTCCCCGACAACTCTATTGGAGAGGCTCACAATCTTCGTCCTGGGGATCATGTTATGATCCGCTCCTTCGAGAGGACAAGCAGCTTGGAACCGAGGTGGCGTGGCCCCGAGCAGGTATTGCTCGCAACTCGAACGGCTGTGCGAGTTACCAACAGGAAGCGGTGGGTGCACTCTACTCACTGCCGCCGTGTCTCTCCGGATCTGGTGAGCCCAACTGTGCTGTCTGATTATCGAGACATCTTGGACGAGGAGAAGAGCCCAGCTGTAACGTCTACTGAGTCGTTGGGAGCCTTCCCGGACCACACTGTTTCTGGAAGAGAGAGATACAACTTACGGCCACGATAAGCAGTTTTTTTTTTTGTGCGAGACTGGTTGAGTTACCGCTCTGGGGTTTGTGAAACGGAAGCCGGGAATATCAGGGGGGGGGTTAGGGGGAATCTGTTCTGCCAAGTGTAGCGACACCCGTCTTGAATCTCGGAGAAGAAACCAACGGCTACCTCGGAGCTCAGCACTCATATTTTTATTTTTTAGTTGTGTTTTTGAGACATTTTGAACTTTGAACTATGGCATCTTCTGCAGTGCGAGACAAGAGAATTCTTGGTGCAGTATTATTTGTTTTGACAATTATTGTGATAGCTGTGATAGCCTGGGTAGTAGAACTTGTGGTACCGGTACGAGAACATTTGTTGCCAACTACCCCGATTCCATCTGAACATTTCCATGTTACTCTGCCTTATCATGAAGAGCGGCACCGACAAACTTACTTGAACAACAGTTTTATTCAGATTCTGCATCACACCCATAATATGACTAACACTTCGAACTGCTGGGTATGTGGGATGTTGCCTGGACATCAAAAGAAAGGGGATACACCACTTATCCCACTCCCGTTTTCCCATAATGGCTCTTGCAATGCCTGGTACACACTCCTATTCACTTTGCGCTGGCCAACGAAAGGGGGGCTGCTTTTTCGACTCAACAAAATATGCTACAATGATCGAGATGGTTATCCGCAAGCTGAAGGAACTAAGTTTGAATGGGAGGAGTACCGCCCTGACAATGTGTCAGCACCACAAGTTTATAATAACAAAAGACTTGTAAATATGTCCAGTTCGCATGTAATTACTGTTATTGATACCAAAGCTGATCTCTGTGTTCGTACTAAAGGTACAATCCCCGTTGGCAGAAGTGAATGTAACACCACTCTTACTTTTGATACTCCAAATGGCATTTCATTTGTGGCCACCCAAAACACGTACTTTATATGTAGAAATAAAGGCTATCATCGTCTCCCTATAGGATGGTTAGGAACATGTTATATATCTTTTGTATTACCCCCTGTGTTTATTGCCCCACCTATGTATCATAACAATTACATCCTTTATCATGACTTTATATTGAATAGGGCAAAGAGAGCGTTAGTCCTTGAAGACATAGACCAAACTGACACTGCATTGCAACAATATGTCGATTTTAATTTGGGTCTCTTTTCATTTGTTGGAGCTGCTCTGAATAGTCGAAAAATAAGACAGTTAACTCGTGTTGTAGAAGCTGTTGCTAATGACACTGCTTTTGCCTTAGGAAATTTAACGGAGGAACTTCAGATTACCAGAATTGTAACACTTCAGAACAGGATGGTATTAGATGTAGGATTAGCTGATCGTGGAGGAGCATGCCGCATTATCGGAAGTAGTTGTTGTGTATAAGTGCCAGATAATTCACCTTCTGTGTACGATGCAATATCCAAATTACATAAAATTGCTGCTGAGATACATCTTGATAATGGTACATGGACATTTTCGGGGTGGTTTTGGTCAATACCTAGTACCTGGGGTTGGAAGTTGCTGACGATCCTATGTGTAATAATTGGGATATTATTATTTTTTATGCCTTTGTATCCAGTTTGGCCCTGTATTATGCTCCATGTGCCTTTCCGCTTGTATTCCGTCCAAACAAGCATTCCATAAACATGAACAAATGATTCATAAAGAAGTAGAACAAATCATGTCTATTGATATTGAAGATGAGTACCCCGATTACGTCCACTATGAGGTAGCTTCAGCTAAACGCTAAAAGGGTCGTCTGTCATAATTTGACAGTGATCAGGTTAGCTTTAAGCTTTGCTACACGTGTTTTCCCCTTATCTTGAATATAGTTGTTGGACGCCATTTTGTATGCATCAGCTGCCATTTTAGTTGAATGCGTTGCCTCGTGGTCAGCATGTCCTTTGTCCTTCCTCTGTACCACTGACCATTCGAGTTTGCCCAGCAACAGGCTATTTTTAGTAGTGGTCAAGCTCACACATGCGCAGTGTAGATTGACCAGTCATCACTTAGGAATGTTCCGCCAAACTGACCAGTGGTGTTATAGCTCCTCCCATGAGTTGGCTGTGTTCCAAAAATGACCATATATGTACCTAAAACTCTGTAACTGTGTACCGCCTACCTTTTTATTTCTGTAAAACTGTATAAAAGAAGGACTTGCACCGATGTTCGGTGTGATACTTCTTGCATTACCGAAGGGTGCTGTAGGAATGTACCACCACCCCATGGGGTCTTAATAAACTTGTCTTTTGCATTTTCTAGTTTCCGTGCCAACAGTTCTTATGGTGTAGAGGGTATTCTGCAGAGTATGTAGGCCTGGAGAACCCAATACCACAACTGGAGGTATACCTGGCCCAGGTATCTACGGCTGTGAAACCATATGGAATGGTTCTCCCGTAGAAACCATTGCAGAAGTTGATGGTGCAGGCACATCATGTACTGCAGAGAAAGATGAAGCAGGAGGGGGAGCAGTTTGAGAAAAACCTGGTTTTATAATACTGCAACATGCCCTGAATATCTGCCAAGAGGGAAGAAAGAACTGAAACCATCTCCTGGCCCGCGCCTTCCTGTCGACTATAGAATTGCTGGTATGAGCACTCATGAAGGTATTCCCCCTCGGAATCAGTGTCTTGGCATTTTACCAACAACTGTGAGGGGCTATGGGCATAGCCAAAAGAGTCCTTATCATCCCAGTCAGAATCCTCCTCTTCTTCAAGTAACAGTGCAGGAGGCAAGGGGGTAACCCTCCTTGGAGACGTCATATCAGGCGTTCCCTTTAAGGAAATAGAAATCCTATCAGTCGATGAAGATGTTGTCGACTGTACTGTCGGCGATGAGGTTGCAAGAGAAACCATCGTCAACGAGGTAGTCAACGGAAGATCCACAGTCGATGGTTGAATTAACGACGAGATGGGTGTTGTCGAAACTGCCGTCGACACTCCTGCCGTCATCAGCATCGTCGTCGTAGTTGCTCTGGTCAATGATACAGTCGTCGCTACCGTCGACCCTCTTGTCGTCGTAACTGTCGTTGGCGCTCCCGTCGACGCTGACGTTGATATGTGGAGACTAGAAGGTACCGTCGACAAGCCCATAAAAAGTGCAACTTTTTTCACCTGGGATTTACTAGTCTTCGCCGACGGAGCCTTCTGCAGCGTTGTCGACAATCTGGAATCTTTCTCTGAATTCTCAGATGTTAAAGAAGAGGGTTTTTTTAAAAGCTTTAGCAGACTCCACGACTGCTGTAGCTGAAGAGAGTGCTTCCCTCTCCTTTGCACCGTGGCGAGATTATTTGCTAGGACACCAGCTCTCAGACTCACGGGGAGTCTTTTTTGAGGCCTCACTGGACATTCTGAGGATGGTGAAGGGGAAGCCCTACCCCTTTTAATTGACATTCTAGATGAGGTGGCAGATGATGAATCCTTACCGTCAATTGACAGAGTTTCCTTCCTCTACTTCAGCTTCTGGAGCCAAATGAGGAGGCGACCCTCACAGTCCCTGAGGGTCTTCGTAGAGAAGGTGCGGCAGATCTTGCAGTCCGCTGCCATGTGATCAGGGTACAGGCAATAAATGCAGTCCATATGCCTATCCTCCACTTACAACCTTTTCTTGCCACAGGTGGAACAAGCTTTGAAAAGGGCTTTCTTCTCCTTGTCAGACATTTCCAGATGAAACACCAAACAATTCTGAAGAAAACATTCTGAAAAAAATAGTCAACTAGAGTTGAAGTGAGCAGAGCTCAAAGGAGACTCCCTTAGCACAACGTGCAGTAGAAAATCTAAGTCTGAGGTTCTCTCAGAAGGGTACTATGGAGTGAGGCTAATCTGATTGGCTGTTGCTTTGGTCTCTTTGGCAAATAGAGGAGGATATGCTACAAAAGGGAATGAGGCCTAGGCCTTTTTCTTTCTCTTTTTTATCTACTGCTATGTTATTTTGTTACCGAGACTCCCATTCCAACGACTGGGAAGGATACAAGCTATGAGAATCTATGAAAGTTCCAATACTGGAGTAACTTTACCTCTCCCTCATGAATTATTTTTCCAGTGTGAACCTCTGTAATAAACTCTACATGAGGGTGCCTGGTTCTGTAGGCAACTAAGTTGTGGAGGTTTCAGGAGAAGTCTGTTTGGAGCCTCTACGGAAGGGCATGTGGCGAAAAGAACCGCAAAAAGTGAATGTTTTAAGTACGCCCATCGCCTTCGCTGTCTCAATGTCTTATTTCATTTTCTCCAATATTTGATCTACTTGGGGCCCAAAAATATGTGCCCCATCAAATGGGAGAGCGAATATGAACCTCAGGCTTAAAGCCTGATGTGCGCAGCCATGCTTGGAGTCTAAGGAGACGGCTTGAACTGATGCCACAGATCAGCCTCGTCAGCGGAATCAAGGGCACATCTTATAGTAGTGTGTGAAATTAATTTCCCTCAGACAATAAATCATGCCCTCTCCAACTATTCTCCAGGGAGGTACTGAAGGAATCCCATATGGCTCGGTCATACCTACTTAAGAGGCCTACAATATTGGCAATTCGCAAGTGTTTAGCTGGTTGTGCGGCTAACCTCTTACCCAATGTGTCTAGTCTTGCATTCTTTCTCAGGCAGGGAGTCTTCTCTGCTTGTATGGGAGTTAGCCCACTTTCTAGCTCTATGGACAAAAAGAGCATTTAGTGGAAGCTGACCCTGAATGTAAAGGGGGGACTTATATTTTCACCATGCACGGACGGACAGGGCCCTGAAAAATATCCTCAGTGTGTTGTAACATAGGGAGGTACTGTGAAGCGAGTTGCGTAGATGAGTGTTTTTCAAATAAACTCTTTAGGATCAGAATGAAGTGAACCTTATGACAAGATGCTGCTCTGGCAAGTAGCTCATAGTAAGTGGAGGAATTAGCCGGCAGGGATGGACGAGCTGGGTACAGAAAAGTGTTGGTGTCTCCTGGGGTACAGCATAACAGATGTCCCAGGGTTCAAGTTGTGGTGATAGAGGAGATGGGGCACCACCCTATAATTTCTTGTGGTGATCCCTGTGGCATTTATGAAAAGCTGCAATGACTATAAATATGACTAGGATGTATATTAGGTATGGTGCAACAGCAAATGTAACTTATCAAGCAAAGGATTATGGACCTGAAAATTTGGGCCCTCGAGACACAGTAACCAAAGGTCATAAAATGTATTAATAAACCAGTGAAAATAGGAAATACACAGACGTATGATTAATAGTAAATGAGGCGCCTTCAATATTATGCAGGTCTTGTAGGTTGAATAACTAGCCGGGAAGACGCGAAATACACACCAATCTAGGATTCTCGTGAAATGCAGATATAAGCAAGGTATACATCTCCCTATACTGAACTGAGATCAGCAAAATTAATGTCTTTATAAACAAAACAGAATGGCTGGTACTAACAGATTGTGATCACTATACACAAATTCTAAAACTGGCATGACAAACCAGGATTCGGTTAAAACACTACACATGTCTTGGTGATTAATCAAAAGAATGTGAGCTACCCGATTACTGAGGGTTTAAGGTATATTTTGAGTGATCACTATAGATAAATACACCACATGTAGTACACGTCAGAAGGCAAAGGTGTACACTGAACTAACTATGAAGGACTGTACATAGCCTGCTATTAAAATACTCAGTATTGTGAATTGATGAGGTTTTGTTATATTTATTGTCTCCTTCATTTTTTATTGTTATACTGTATGGTGTTTGCACATATATGAATTTGTCCTGATGAGGGTGGAGGATTGATTCCAAGAACCACCGAATCCGCTACATCAACAGAATTTTTTTGTTTAAATCTCTTGTTATAAATGGTTTTTTAATTGAAATACTATTTTTAATAGCTTATATGTGGTATATAAACGTGAGATTCTGCAAATCTGTTGCAATATTGAGAAGACTTATTTAGTACATTAAGAGTTTATGCACATCTCTTCTGGTTCCTTATATTTTTATAGTATATTTATAGATGTAGAGTAAAATATAATTCATACGAATAAATAATTTGAATAAAAATAGTGTGTTTATTGGCTATATAGACTATGGAGTTAAATATTGTAAGATATTCCGTGCATATTAATTGGGCCACTTATGGACATTTAGAGGTTGCAGCACAAAAGGGAGAATGTTTGATTGATTGATGAAAGGGGACCTTTATGTAAGGGGTGTGGAGAAGATGGTTCCGGCATATGCTGGACTGGTGATGGAGGTGCATATAGTCTGATAACCTGATCCGCTTTCTACCTTGCTTTAGGAACTGGGGCTTCATTCAATGCTTCCTGGAAAGAAAGCGGTCCTTTTGATGGATATGTGGCAACTTTAGGTGATTAATCAGCTTTCCCATTTGGGGATGAATTGCCAAATGTGTCGTGAACATCGATCTCTGCTTGGAGCTGGAGGAGCCGAGCCAACCGACTTAGATTTTTTTTTAGCATCAGGGCTGGGTGTTACACCCAAAGGTGACAGTCTGTGCCTACCATGGCCCGAAGGTAGTAGTGTCCTGCTAGAGTGTTTTTGCTATTCCTGGGCCTTTGCGTGGCCTTTTGAGGAGGTCTGCTCGGTTTGGGAGCTGTATCAAGGAGGGAGAAGTTGTGTACTCATCACCTTTGGGCAGCCAGCAAGTCCTCAATTTCCAGTTCAGAGCTGTCACTGTCATCTGGTGAGAAGACATCTACATTGACTGTAGAAGGCTTGGCTTGGTGTCGGGAAAGCTCTTCTGCACCAAAGGTGCCCACCGGAGCATCGCCGCGCCTACAGGACCTCTCCAAACTACCTTAACTGTGGGACTTTGTAGATCTCAAGGAGGAGCAGGCATCGTACTTCAGCTCGTTCCATTACCCTCGCACCACTGCATGTACTAAATATAAGGTCTCAGAACCAAAGGTCCCCAAAGGATGTTGTTGGGGATGTTCCAAAAAAATCTCAAATTGAATAACATAAGAAGACTCCAGGTAAGCAGGTATATGTAGTAACACTAGCAGAAAAGTTTCCTTTTTTATGCAAGAACCACCTTGTGCATACTCTGAATAGAGATTTAACAGCTTGGGAAACCAAGACAATATGGAAATGTGTTTAATAAAAATATAGCTATAAAATTCAAGAATGTTGGCGAATTTAAAAACCATGCCTCTTGTGAAGCAAATTAGTGAGACAGTAGGAGAGCAAGGCTGTAGTTTTGCAATTTATTCAAGAAATGTTGAATAATCAGTACACAAACTATCTCCAGCAAAAGTCTGTATATAGTTAAGCATTAAATAACAGAGGCTAAAACTTTGTCAGCATACCAGGCTTTGAGGGGAGTACGAGTTAACAGCATTAGTGGTTCCAACTCCGGACATCATCTGAGAGTTGTGCTGAGAATTTGTGAAAACAAGGGCTTGGCCAAAGCTCTGCGAAGAGTCGCAAGTACCCAATTCTCCATCGTTAGTCGGAGTGTGAAGCAATGCTACTAGGTCGATGCTAAAAGAAAAGAAAGAAATTTTGAAGAATTCTACAATGCTAGGGCAAAATACAGCATGCAAAAATATTAGATTACATTTTTGGTGATTCCAGCTCGAGTGTTTTATGTTTCTGCTAACTCATACAACCTAAAGACACATTTTAGAGCGATTAAAAAAGCATTTGAAGGTGTTCAACAACATTAGAAACAAGCATTGGAAATGCAATAGGTCTCGCACCATTAGAGTTAGTGCTTTTAGAATTGTTTATGGGTTTTTTTTGTAAATGTTTAGCATTTTTGTTTCCTGTAGCCAATGCTAAAGAATTACAAATAAAAAAAAGCCATAAACATTTCTTAAAGCTGTAACTGAAATGGTCTGAGACCTATTGCACTGTGTGAGGGTGAGGGGTTGAGGGTGAGTGAGGGTGAGTGAGGGTGAGGGGTTGAGTGTGAGTGAGGGTGAGGGGTTGAGTGTGAGTGAGGGTGAGGGGTTGAGGGGTTGAGGGTGAGGGAGGGTGAGTGAGGGTGAGGGGTTGAGTGTGAGTGAGGGTGAGGGGTTGAGTGTGAGTGAGGGTGAGGGGTTGAGGGTGAGTGAGGGTGAGGGAGGGAGGGTGAGGGTGAGGGAGGGTGAGGGAGGGTGAGTGGTTGAGGGTGAGTGGTTGAGGGTGAGTGGTTGAGGGTGAGTGGTTGAGGGTGAGTGGTTGAGGGTGAGTGGTTGAGGGTGAGTGGTTGAGGGTGAGTGGTTGAGGGTGGGTGAGGGTGAGTGAGGGTGAGTGAGGGTGAGGGGTTGAGGGTGAGTGAGGGTGAGGGGTTGAGGGTGAGTGAGGGTGAGTGAGGGTGAGGGGTTGAGGGTGAGTGAGGGTGAGTGAGGGTGAGGGGTTGAGGGTGAGGGGTTGAGGGTGAGTGAGGGTGAGGGGTTGAGGGTGAGGGGTTGAGGGTGAGTGAGGGTGAGGGGTTGAGGGTGAGTGAGGGGTTGAGGGTGAGTGAGGGTGAGGGGTTGAGGGTGAGGGAGGGTGAGGGTGAGGGGTTGAGGGTGAGTGAGGGTGAGGGTGGGTGAGGGTGAGGGGTTGAGGGTGAGTGAGGGTGGAGGGTGAGGGGGTGAGGGTGGGTGAGGGGGTGAGGGTGGGTGAGGGGGTGAGGGTGAGGGGGTGAGTGAGGGTGAGGGGTTGAGGGTGAGTGAGGATGAGTGAGGGGTTGAGGGTGAGGGGTTGAGGGTGAGGGGTTGAGGGTGAGGGGTTGAGGGTGAGTGAGGGTGAGTGAGTGTGAGTGGTTGAGGGGGAGTGAGGGTGAGTGAGGATGAGGTGTTGAGGGTCGGTGAGGGTGAGTGAGGGTGAGTGGTTGAGGGGGAGTGAGGGTGAGGGTGAGTGAGGATGAGGTGTTGAGGGTGGGTGAGGGTGAGTGAGGGTGAGTGAGGGTGAGGAGTTGAGGGTGAGTGAGGGTGAGTGAGGGTGAGGAGTTGAGGGTGAGTGAGGGTGAGGGGTTGAGGGAGGGTGAGGGTGAGTGAGGGTGAGGGGTTGAGGGTGAGTGAGGATGAGTGAGGGGTTGAGGGTGAGTGAGGGTGAGGGGTTTAAGGTGAGTGAGGATGAGTGAGGGGTTGAGGGTGAGTGAGGTTGAGGGTGAGTGAGGGTGAGGGGTTTAAGGTGAGTGAGGATGAGAGAGGGGTTGAGGGTGAGTGAGGGGTTTAAGGTGAGTGAGGGTGAGTGAGGGTGAGGGTGAGTGAGGGTGAGGGGTTTAAGGTGAGTGAGGGTGAGGGTGAGTGAGTGTGGGGGGTTGAGGGTGAGTGAGGGTGAGGGGTTGAGGGTGAGGGGTTGAGGGTGAGTGAGGGTGAGGGGTTGAGGGTGAGTGAGGGGTTTAAGGTGAGTGAGGGTGAGTGAGGGTGAGGGTGAGTGAGGGTGAGGGGTTTAAGGTGAGTGAGGGTGAGGGTGAGTGAGGGTGGGGGGTTGAGGGTGAGTGAGGGTGAGGGTGAGGGGTTGAGGGTGAGTGAGGGTGAGGGGTTGAGGGTGAGTGAGGGTGAGTGAGAGTGAGGGTGAGGGGTTGAGGGTGAGGGGTTGAGGGTGAGTGAGGGTGAGGGTGAGTGAGGGTGAGGGTGAGGGTGAGGGGTTGAGGGTGAGTGAGGGTGAGTGAGGGGGTGAGGGTGAGTGAGGAAGGTGAGTGAGGGTGAGGGAGGGTGGGGGTTGAGGGTGAGTGAGGGTGGGTGAGGGTGAGTGAGGGTGAGTGAGGTTGAGTGAGGGTGAGTGATGGGAGTGAGGGAGAGAGGGGTTGAGGGTGAGGGGTGAGGATGGAGGGGGTGAGGGTGAGGGAGAGGGGTGAGGGTGAGGGGTGAGGGTGAGTGAGGGTGAGGAGGGTGAGTAAGGGTGGAGGGTGAGTGAGGGTGAGGGGTTGAGGGTGAGTGAGGGTGAGGGGTTGAGGGTGAGTGAGGGTACATGAGGGGTTAGGGTGAGTGAGGGTGAGGGTGAGTGAGGGTGAGAGGGGGTGAGGGTGAGTGAGGGTGAGTGAGGGTGAGTGAGGGTGAGTGAGGTGGTGAGTGAGTGAGGGAGTGAGGTGAGGGTGAGTGAGGGTGAGTGAGGGTGAGTGAGGGTGAGTGAGGGTGAGGGTGAGTGAGGGGTTGAGGGAGAGAGAGTGAGGGTGAGTGAGGGTTGAGGGTGAGGGGTTGAGGGTGAGGTTGAGGGTGAGTGAGGGTGAGGGGTTGAGGGTGAGTGAGGGTGAG
Organism: Lissotriton vulgaris; assembly: GCF_964263255.1. Lineage (NCBI taxonomy): Eukaryota > Metazoa > Chordata > Amphibia > Caudata > Salamandridae > Lissotriton > Lissotriton vulgaris. The sequence goes on along the minus strand of NC_141689.1, from coordinate 190,970,627 downwards.
TGGAGGTGGTGAGGGTGAGGGGTTGAGGGGAGGGGTTGAGGGTGAGTGAGGGGGGTTGAGGGTGAGTGAGGGTGAGGGTGAGTGAGAGTGAGGGTGAGGGGTTGAGGGTGAGGGGTTGAGGGTGAGGGGTTGAGGGTGAGTGAGGGTGAGGGTGAGGGGTTGAGGGTGAGTGAGGGTGAGTGAGGGGGTGAGGGTGAGTGAGGGTGAGTGAGGGAGGGTGAGGTGTTGAGGGTGGGTGAGGGTGAGTGAGGGTGAGTGAGGGTGAGGAGTTGAGGGTGAGTGAGGGTGAGTGAGGGTGAGGGTTTGAGGGTGAGTGAGGGTGAGGGGTTGAGGGTGGGTGAGGGTGAGTGAGGGTGAGGGGTTGAGGGTGAGTGAGGATGAGTGAGGGGTTGAGGGTGAGTGAGGGTGAGGGGTTTAAGGTGAGTGAGGATGAGTGAGGGGTTGAGGGTGAGTGAGGGTGAGTGAGGGGTTGAGGGTGAGTGAGGGTGAGGGGTTTAAGGTGAGTGAGGATGAGTGAGGGGTTGAGGGTGAGTGAGGGGTTTAAGGTGAGTGAGGGTGAGTGAGGGTGAGTGAGGGTGAGGGGTTTAAGGTGAGTGAGGGTGAGGGTGAGTGAGGGTGAGTGAGGGTGGGGGGTTGAGGGTGAGTGAGGGTGAGGGTGAGGGGTTGAGGGTGAGTGAGGGTGAGGGGTTGAGGGTGAGTGAGGGGTTTAAGGTGAGTGAGGGTGAGTGAGGGTGAGGGTGAGTGAGGGTGAGGGGTTTAAGGTGAGTGAGGGTGAGGGTGAGTGAGGGTGAGTGAGGGTGGGGGGTTGAGGGTGAGTGAGGGTGAGGGGTTGAGGGTGAGGGGTTGAGGGTGAGTGAGGGTGAGGGGTTGAGGGTGAGTGAGGGTGGGTGAGGGTGAGGGTGAGGGGTTGAGGGTGAGGGGTTGAGGGTGAGTGAGGGTGAGGGTGAGGGGTTGAGGGTGAGTGAGGGTGAGTGAGGGTGAGGGGGTGAGGGTGAGTGAGGGTGAGGGGTTTAAGGTGAGTGAGGGTGAGGGTGAGTGAGGGTGAGTGAGGGTGGGGGGTTGAGGGTGAGTGAGGGTGGGTGAGGGTGAGTGAGGGTGAGGGGTTGAGGGTGAGTGGTTGATGGTGAGTGAGGGAGAGGGGTTGAGGGTGAGGGGTTGAGGGTGAGGGGTTGAGGGTGAGTGAGGGTGAGGGGTTGAGGGTGAGTGAGGGTGAGGGGTTGAGGGTGAGTGAGGGTGAGGGGTTGAGGGTGAGTGAGGGTGAGGGGTTGAGGGTGAGTGAGGGTGAGGGGTTGAGGGTGAGTGAGGGTGAGGGGTTGAGGGTGAGTGAGGGTGAGGGTGAGGGTGAGTGAGGGTGAGTGAGGGTGAGTGAGGGTGAGTGAGGGTGAGGGGTTGAGGGTGAGTGAGGGTGAGTGAGGGTGAGGGGGTGAGGGTGAGTGAGGGTGAGGGGTTGAGGGTGAGAGAGAGTGAGGGTGAGTGAGGGGTTGAGGGTGAGGGGTTGAGGGTGAGTGAGGGTGAGGGGTTGAGGGTGAGTGAGGGTGAGGGGTTGAGGGTGAGTGAGGGTGAGTGAGGGTGAGTGAGGGTGAGTGAGGGTGAGTGAGGGGTTGAGGGTGAGGGGTTGAGGGTGAGGGGTTGAGGGTGAGTGAGGGTGAGGGGTTGAGGGTGAGTGAGGGTGAGGGTGAGTGAGAGTGAGGGATTGAGGGTGAGGGGTTGAGGGTGAGGGGTTGAGGGTGAGTGAGGGTGAGGGTGAGGGGTTGAGGGTGAGTGAGGGTGAGTGAGGGTGAGTGAGGGGGTGAGGGTGAGTGAGGGTGAGTGAGGGAGGGTGAGGGGTTGAGGGGGAGGGGTCGAGGGGGAGGGGTCGAGGGTGAGGGGTTGAGGGTGTGGGGTTGAGGGTTGAGGGTGAGTGAGGGTGAGGGGTTGAGGGTGAGTGAGGGTGAGGGGTTGAGGGTGAGTGAGGATGAGTGAGAGTGAGGGTGAGTGAGGGGTTGAGGGTGAGTGAGGGTGAGGTGTTGAGGGTGAGTGAGGGTGAGGGTGAGGGAGGGTGAGGGGTTGAGGGTGTGTGTGTGACAGTAACTTGTGTGTGTGAGGGCAGTGTGTGTCAATGCAACGGGGCTCATGTTATCGACCTCAGAAGCATTAAAAGTGTGTGTCTTGGAACGTCTGAGGGCAGCTCGTGTTACAAGCTTGCTTTGAAGATGGTCATGCAGTGCTGGGAGTGGAGCAGATGGTCCTGTTTATGACCTGCAGAGCACGTGTGAAGTGGGCGCGGATGAAGTGACTGGGGGGTGAGGGGTGTGCACGTTTTAAAAGTAGATACGGCCTCCGGCCGTGAATAATTAGGGGGTGAGAAATGCGCTGGGAGGGCTGCCTTTGATGTGGGAATGCGAGGCAGGCAGGCAGGCGGCTGGTGGCATTGTGCACGCGCTTCATGCACTGCAAGGAATCGCCAGCCAGTGGTGTGTGGATAAAGACTGGATAAGCCCCTATATAGCTTGCCAGCTGTGCTGCGCACAACAGGCGAGCCCTAAAAGGTGGTACGTCACTGAAGAAAACAACCAATAACTGATTATTTAATTATGAAATTATTTGGCAGAGCAACAAAATATGTTTTCCAAACCAAGTAGCAGAGTCTAAGCAACTTCATCTTACTCATTGCCATTTAATTCATCATAAGTCACAATTTCAGGATTAAACTAAGTGCCATACTACTAGCAAAGCTGCATCACTCTGGTGTGCATAAGGCTCACTATAGGACAACCTGTAATAAAGTTAAAAATAAACACTTTCTAAAATTAATAAATATGGAGTAAAGAGATAATGAAATTAGCCACATTATATATTTTTAAATATGCAAGAAATAAAAAGGAGTGTGGAATTCCTATAGCCCAACTCACAGGGCATATTACTGTGGGTCAAGACAGCAGGCTTTCATGTTTATTTTATCCTTGGGACAAGTAGGCCCAGCCCCCTGAAGAACAAACCCTTTTGCTGCCAGTTTACCATTCCACATTATATATCAGGAAAGGGCATTGTCTGCACTTAAGTTAATATCTGTGTCAATATGTTAATGCTGTTGAAACCTGCATTTATGGTTCATTAATACAAAGCCATTGTTATTAGGGTGAGTGCTCTAAGGAAATGTAAGAACAGACTGCAATACTGACAATGGTTCCAGTGTAAAAATGTGAACATGTGTTACCTATGTTTAAGAATAAAAGGATAGATCTGATGCTCCCAGAATGCTCTCTAATTAGATGCAAACATCTGCAGAAGCTTGAAAGCTTGAGAGCCTTTGTTTTCAAAATAAATGACATTGTGAAAGAAAACACTTTTGCTGAACTACTGTGAAATTGTAGGTAACATTTCTTTGGGCATTGTAGGGAGGTGGATACCAGACTATGGTTACCCCAGATTTGTTGCCTAGTGTTTAGCTGGTTTTTGACTTAGTTGGCCTGGGATCCTGCTAATCAGGGCCACAGGCTATCTGCTCTCACTTTAAAATGGACTCCATGTACTTTAGGTACATCTCCAATTGGATATTGGGTCACCTTATGAGGCCCGGTACAGTGTACTATAGGTACCCAGGGCATAGGTGCATCCAAGGCCTACCAGGGGCTGCAGCATGTATTATGCCACCCCTGGCTGGCCATCCAAACTGACAACTGGCTTATCACTCAGATGGGGCAAGGCTGTGTTATCACCCCTTGCTTAGATATAGTATTCCTATATCTAACCTTATATCTAGACACATATACACCTAAAAGTTACTCCTATGGCAGGCCTTAACAATCCTGGACGCAGAGTGCTTGGTTTTATGTGAGATGAGGCTCTAGCATGAGCTGAGCCTGTCTGCAGCTTTCGGAACCATGTCCTTATAGCTGTTCTAGTATATAGCCATACCATATACTCTTAAGTGCATTATGAAACTCACGGTTAAATGCTAACTCTGGTTTGGCTTTATCAAAACATGTCGTGTAAGGGGTCATACGCTTTGGGATACTACCCCCTCGCCAGTTCTGGCGACGGGGATAGCATTCCACCCTTCTAGAGGCAGAAGACATGTTGTTCCTACTAATCCCGGTTAAAGTTAACCAGAACCTCAGCATCACAAAATGGATGCTGCTGCCACAGACACAAGTCCGACCTCCTACTGCTGGGAGTCCTTCCAGCGAGGGAGGCTTGGACAATAGGTTTCCTGTCTTGGGAGGGGCTAGCACCACCCCAGACGGGCTCTAGTGTATTGGGGCAAATAGGGCTAAAAGAAATGAGACACTGCCTGGGGCACACAAGGTGTCCCATGCATAGTCCAGTTCAAACCGGTGCTGGGGCACTCCACCCCCAGCTCTGGCGCGAAACTGGACAAAGAGAAAGGGGTGTAACCACCCCTTCCCTGGTCCCACCAATCGGAAGGACCTAGCAGGTAATCCAGCCCTTAGATTTGGTATATCGGTAGGAGCTGAGTCCCAAGACTTTAGATTAATCCTGACTGAAACTTGAAACGAAACTCTGGACCTTCGACGTTCTACTTTAAGATAGAAGACTGAAGAATCTCCCTTGTGGTCAAGGAGTGACCACCCTGCACGAGCAGGCACCATCAAGCGATCAACGGTTTGCTTTGTCGTCGCTCCCGTTGGAGCCCGAACACAGAGCCTGACAAGACCCGGACTTCCAGACTTCCTTCAGCCAGATCCACAGCCACAGCAAAGCTGAGACCCGTGGAGGCGACGTGGGACCGGCCATCTTGGAAAGCTAGCGAATTGCTTTCCGTGCAACTTCTGAGGCACCCTCGAGGTTGTGCATTGGGGATTGAGAAGCCCCAGCTCTGAGCATCATCTGCACCAAAGATCATCCCTTCACACTCCATGAGTACTGTGTGGGGCCCTTTTGCATTTTCCTGCTCGACGCATCTGTCCGGTCACTTGTCCGGTCACTTGCCCGTTGGCTAGTGGCCTCTGTGACTACGAAATCTTGAATCTACACCGATGGTCTGGTTGCTCCAGACTGGCCCTTGCTTCCCTGAAAAGGAGCAGCCCATCAGACCTTGCTGGTCTGATTAAGAAGCTATCTTAGATTCCTGCGTGGGTTGCCTTAGCCAAGGCTTGTTGACTCCAATCCCGAAGCCGACACAGAGAGCCTTTGTGGGACAGTCCGTGCCAGACTCCTGGTCGTCGTCCGACGCCTCCTGGTCCACGTGGCTGCAGAGACCAGCTTCACAACATCACCCGATTGCTTCACGACATTGCCTGGTTCCTTCCTGGTCACTGGCTAGTGACCCAGACTCTGTCCCCTCTGCTTTCATGTACTCTTCATCCTCGATCTGCCCTTGGATCCAACCGGACACTTCTCTCCTGGTCGCCTGCAGCATCTTTCTCCAAGGCTCCATAGGATTCAGCGACGAAACCAGACACACTTTGACACCTATGCACCCGCTTCCTGTGGGTGAGGTAACAAGAGTACTCCGGTGCTCCTGTGGGTATTAACTATTCTAGTGTCTAACTTTCAAGTAGCTTTCTCCTAGTCCATCCGGAAGTGACCTAAAAGAACTAATTTCCATTTCTTTCGTTCCCATTCTAACTCTATGGTAACTTGCATGTGTGTAAAGACACTGCACACGCCTTCCGTGGGCCTCCTACTTCCTATCCTTTGGTAGTACAGTGTAGCCCCAGCGATTCCCTAGGCCAATCCTTTGTTCCCGGCGTTGTTCTTATACCACTATTTCAGTATATGGTTTGACGTGCCCCTAGGGTGCTACTGTATATTGTGCAACTTATTGTATGATAATTGAGTATCTTGTTATGTGCTTGTGCCTCTGTTCTCAAAGAGCTCAGAGGGGCTGTTTAGAAATAAATACATATATATTTTATATATATCCTGTGTGGTGTTCTTTCATTTGGTATTCAAGGGGTTACATATGGTAAAACAGCTGGCTTTACATGCCCTCTGAAGTTTTAGCCTAAGACTGCTTTCTCCATGCTACCTCTAGGATAGCTGGTTATAAGGTTGACTTTACAACCATCACCATAAGGGTTGTTTAGACTGATACAGGGTGCCCACTAGAATAGTGGAAATCACATATCAGGCCAACTTCTCACAGGCATCATCTAGTAAAATGTGTTGATGCATGCTAGTATTTAAAAAAAATACTTCGCAAGGAAAATCAGTGGCACCAGTTTCAACAAGCTCATGGTAAATATGAAAATAAACAAGCACTGGTAAAGCTAACCGGTTCGATATTTGACGTCAGCCTTTGGTTTTGAAAATGTGTGTCGTTTTGATATGGTTTTTATAAAACTTTGTTGGGGCTCCCAGTCCTTCACCATTATAAGGAACATGTGCAAAAAATAATGTTTGGGCTCAAAAAGCACACAATGCCACAGTAGCCTTTGGCACTAAACAAAAAATACTTTGTGTGCCCATATGCTCCTTGTTAAACATCGGAAGCCAATCCATGGTTGAATATTTCGATAGAGAGATCGAATTTTTATTTTAAAAAAGGCAAAAGGTTTTGGGTAACTCCAAATCTAACTAGGGGCCAAATTCTTAAAGAAAGTCTCTAAAACTTGCACCCATGGTTTCTGTTTCACCCATGGTTTCAACTAAAGTTGCACCCATGGTTTATGTCCTTGCTTTATTAAAGATTTAGGACTGTCATGAATTTGCAAGAATTTACATAAGTAGGCCACAAAATCAGACACCAAGAAAATATTTGTGAATTGCTTTTAAGCACGAGCAAAACTTGCAGGTGGCTTTTTGCTCATGAAAAAATCTGTTGAGCATTTACAATTTCACTTTCCCTCCAACCACCTTTTTTACAAACCCTGGAAGTTTTACTTCTGCCATTGTCAGGAGTAAATTTCCAACCTCTCTCAGTATGATAAAAGATTGGAAAAGAACTAGCGAAAATCCTTAAAACATTCAATTTACTGGGTATGCACAGACTCTAAAGAGCATTCCAAGACTGGAACTATTGCTTAAAGCTATTTCCATCCCCAGTATGCAGATCTGAAGAAAGAGGGCTAAAAAAGGAAATTGCTAGACTTCAAAGCCTACCATAGTATGAGCCCTGGCATACCCAGAAAGGCTAATATCAGATTTTATATGAGATTGTACCATAATTTGTTGCTGCAATTCAATCAATTCAAAGGCTTTATTCAGTTTGTGCAGCAACCATAAAAGCAAAAACATAGTTTTAAAACACACTTGTATAAATGTTCATTCATGGCACCAAAGCGACAAGTGGATTTCATTTTACAGGGCAAGAAGATTTATGTAGTAAGATGTCCCATGGACAAATAGATATTTTATTAAATTCCACACCCCAGCATAATTAAGGGGAATGGAATTTTACTGCCGTCCAGGCCATATTCATTTTGACCAGGCTGACAAGGCCCTATTTATTTCACAATAGCTTTCAGAGGATAGGATTTCAATGCATTAATGAACATTAGTAGACGCTCAATAAAAACATCCATTTGTGGAGTAGGCAGATTAGGAAGGGAGGAGTGAAAACAGGGCACCCTGGACGAAACAGAAGGTGAGGGCAAGGAAACACAAGTGCACTCAGAGTGCTAAAATAAGTCTCCTAAATAGGCAGACAGCAACAATCCATGACAATTTGCCCCACCCAGAATTATCCTGGGAGGGGCAAGCACATGAATACAGAGGAAAGGAAGCCAGTGAATAAGAGAAGACAGTCAACAAAGACATCCAATAATGAGCAGGGGGGCAGACCCTAAGACCATGCTAAATATATCTTATGGAATGGAAAGAATAGGACTTCCGACAGAAAGCTGCACACAACATTTTAAAACTAAAGCAGATTGCATTCATAACTTATAAATAGAATTGCACCAACACTGACATGAAAGTAGAACTTTGATCAGGAATGTCTTTGCTTAGTTTGGTGGATATCTTTGAGTAATTAGTGTTACAATGATTAGGTGGGTGGGCTTCAGAGGCTTAAAAGTATTATCTGGTGCATTTGTTCCCAGGCATGTTGACTGGAAAAAAAACAAATGCTAAAGTAAAGGCTGTCTCTTTCCTCAGTGGATAGGGGGAAGCCTTCTCTCCCATTGTCATATTTGGGCCTGCAAACAAAGCTAGGTCCAGAAACCTCAAGTTACAGACTGGCTGCCCACGAATAACACTTTCTATTGCACCCCCACTATTACAAGACACAGGTCATAGTACCTACCTCCCTAGAAACAAATGTGAAAAGATCACTTATGGGTGGAAGGGCAGAACTCCAACCAACCCATGCAGACCACCCCTGGCCTACATGAGGAAAACAAAAATAACCTTGCAAATCAAAATAAATTCCCTGTGGGGTCTATGAGCTTGAAAATTTGAAAACCTAAACAGACAAAGATGCCCACTACAATGTTCCTAGGTTTGTGAGCCATGTACAGAGTCCACAAACAATGAAACTTTTGGACCCACTGTTTGGGCCTCCTGCAGAAGTTTGTGGAGACTGCATAACTTCAAGGGGTACACGCACAGACTGGTGTGTCTTAGGTCTGTAGATTACTTTAAAAGTGGTCCGGACTTAGAGATTGCATTCTAGTGGATGCATTCCTAGTGAACAGAAAATTAAAACCACACCAGCGCCTCAAGCTACATGAACCTGGAATGCCCAATACTAAGGGCAAAGCCACAGTCTATTAGCAAACTTTAGAGCATTCTGGGATTTCAACTGGCATAACCTTCATGTAACCTTCAATCATATAAAGACGAGCCTGTTGTAAAATGAAAAGTTCCTGCTTCAGAATAGTGATTTTCCTCTGCTTTCAGAAGTAACTCAACCCCTCACCATTTTTGAGGCACCATGTTTTCAAATGCCCAGAGAGGCGAGAGCTTGACAGACAGCACCTTTGTAAGAACATTCCAGACCACACCATTGTAGCCAGGAGTTGTACTAGCAACTGATACATCATCTGGTGAAGAGAGGAAGAGCACCAAGTAGTTGTGGGTACTGGAATACTTCTCCCATCCATCCACTATGAAAAAGCAATTTGCAACACAGGAGAGAAAAAACTCTGCCAGGTAAAGTTGAACGCCATTTGTTTGGGATGCCCAGCAGGTCCTGCTATTTCAAAGTCAGGCATAATATTAGTCATGGTGGAAGAAGGCCAGACTCAAAAAGGAAAGCATACAGCAAACAAATTCTCCTTCAGCGGGAGACGCTGGACGTTTATGAAGGAAAACATTGTACCTAATCAGGAGTGATTTGGTAATGTACCATTGGACTTGGAGAGGTTTGTTTTAAGCATTGCAAAATGATGTATGGAACATGCCTATTGAGAATGGTAAAGGGAAAACCCAGGGCTGGTTTATCTTGGGGACTGTGCAAATGTGATGAAAATCAACCTCTACAGAGTGAATATTTATGTGGTTTACGGTAATAAAACTAATAAAGTGTGTCTCTATGATATCAATTTGTGAAGACCAGGATGAAACAAGTTATTTGCATGTAACAGTAGTTCTCCAGTATTGGATGCTTTCATAGATTCACATGCTTGAATCATTCCCAGTCGTCAAGACGGGATTCCCCTTTATATCAAAAAAGCAATGCTTAAATCTATATAAGGCAGAAAAAAGGCTGAGGCCCATTTCAGTTTTGTAACCCATCACTCATTTTGTACAATTGACCAAAACATATCCTTGAACCAATCAGGACCATTCACCCTCCAGAACACTCTAGAGAACCTTATACCCTCAGATTTTCCGAGCACTTGTGCCAAAGATAACCCTGTACAAAAATCAAAAGGTGAGCCTCTCAGGGATTTATGAAAGTTTCTAATACTGGGGAACTACAGTTACACGTAATAACCTGTTTTCTTACTCCAGTATTGGAACTTTCATAGATTCACCTGCTTGAATCAGAGTAGCTGGCAGTATGTAGCACATTTTATCCTGCATCTACATGAACGTATTATGCAAGTGTGTGCTTCAAGTTGTCAATCTGTAGGGAGGAATAGCTTTACCTGAAAAAACCATAGAACCCCCAATTGTTACTTATATTCCATGCTTAACTTCTATAATTGTAAACATCACAGAGTAAAAATCTGCTTTGGAAATCACTATATCATGACCTCAACACAATGAGAAATGCATTTCCAATAAAATGTGCACATTCATACAGCACAAAGGAAGGAGGGATGAAAGAGCTCACCGTCACCGGAAAAAGGTCCTCAGCACCACCAGTCCCACTGCCACATTGTAAGTGGCTGCATCCAGGCAGTAATGCCTGGTGAAGGTGTGCGTACTGCTCCAGGTAGTAGCCCTGCATATATCCTGGATAGGTACTCCAGCAAACAACGCAGTGCATGTATTTATTATTTATTTAGTGTATTTTGGTATCGCGCACAGCTACCCCAATGGGGTGTCCCAGCGCTTCTGTGTAACTTCATACTGCATAGAAGGATGTTAAAGATAACAATCAACAGAACAGGTGGGTTTTTATGGATCTCCGGAAGGGTTGTTCCTCCTCGATCAGCCGAATGACATTGGGTAATTTATTCCAGAGAGCTGCCGTCAGTACGGGGAAGGATTTTTCACCGGAACGAGATTTCCTAAATCTAGGAACAGTGAGAAAGTTTTTTGAAGAGGAGCGTAGGGTCCTGGAGTTGTTATACGGAATCAGGCATGTGGCAAGATAGGCGGAGCCCTTGCCTCGCAAGGCACGATGAGCTAGGATCAGAGCTTTGAATTCTGCCCTTTTTTGGACCGGTAGCCAATGTAGTTCACGACGGTGAGGCGCTATATGCTCACGTAGGGGGATACCGCTAACCAGTCGCACCGCAGCATTCTGAACTGTCTGGAGGCAGTGACAGAGCCCGCCAGACAAGCTGGTGTGCAGGCCTTTGGCATAGTCAAGGTGTGAGGTGACCAGTGCCTGTACCTCGATCTTCCTGGTGTTACTGGGAAGAAAGTGAATGAACTTTTTTATCATTCGGATCTTAGCTAAGCATGCGGCTGAAACTGTGTGAAATTGATGGGAAAATGAAAGGTTAGAGTCCCATCTAACTCCTAGATTTTTCACAGAGGCATTGGGGAGAGGAGGAGGGCTTAGATCCAGAGGCCACCAGATATTAGGATCGAGAGGTGTAGGTTGGTGGAAAAAGAGGACCTCCGTTTTGCCTGCATGTAGCCTGAGGAAATTACTATCCATCCACTGGGGAATAGTTCGTAGGCAGTTTTTTAAGGGATCAAAAGTAGTAGGAGTGATGCTGTTATAAGAAAACAAAAGGTGGATATCATCAGCATAGGAAGTGACTTTAATACCTGTTTGGGCAAGGATATCAAAAAGAGGGGAAAAATATACATTAAATAAAAGCGGACTCAGCGAGGAGCCCTGAGGGACTCCCCACCGAAGCGGGCAGCTTTCTGAGGTGAAAGGGGGGGTAAAAACCGCCTGGGTACGGTTGGACAGAAAATATGATATCCATCCTAAGGCTGTGCCCTGGATACCCTTTGAACGCAACCGTTCTAGGAGGAGGGGGTGGGAGACGGTGTCGAATGCTGCTGAAAGATCCAACAGCACCAACACCGCTCTTGATCCCTCGTCCAATCTCCATCTAACAGCATCAGACATCTCAATGAGTGCCGACTCAGTGCTATAACCTGGCCTGAAGCCGTGCTGAGAGTCATGAAACGCACCGGATATTTCGAGAAAGCTCGCTAGTTGTTGTTGAGCGAATCTTTCAAGGACTTTAGCAGGAGCCGGTAACAGCGAGATAGGTCTGTAATTAGCGGGCTCACTAGGATCAGCGTTGGGCTTCTTGATTATAGGAACCAGTCGTGCCTGTTTCCAGGTGTCAGGGAAAAGTCCCAATTTAAGTGAATCATTCCAGATCTTGTTCAGGAAAGGGTTGAGGACAAGGGCTAAGGATTTGTACTGCTTAGCGGGCCAGGGGTCAAGCGGGGAGCCGTATTTGATTTTAGAAAGTTCTGCCAGGGATTGTTCCAAGGTGATCTCTGCAAAGTCAGAGAACAAGGACTCTGGCCCCGCAGAAGAGAGTAAAGAAAAACTTTCTGTAACCGGAGTATTGCTGGGAAAGGAGTCATAAATGGAAGCTATTTTATTTTCAAAAAAGATAGAAAGGTTGTCACAGAGAATCTGTGATACCAAGGGGGGACGTTTTAGGGCTAAAGGGTCTGTGAAAGATCGCACTGTTTCAAATATTTGTAGATACTGCTCTCGTCGAATGAGCACGAACCCGTGCTCCCAAAGGTTTCCCTGCTGCTTGAAGGCAATATTGGATGGCACTTGAGATCTATGGAGCAATCCCTCTTTTGGAAAAAGGATAGCCCATTCTGGGTGCACTGAAGGACACAGAGCTATGACGAGTTGCAAAAAGATTTTGTTCTTTGTAGCTAACATTTCAGACAATGCTGGATATCCAGCGAATGAAGAGTCCTTTCCGCTGCAGTAGTCGGTTGAGGAAAGAACCTCTTCAGGATAAGAGGCTTATTCAAGTGAAAGTCTGATGGTGCTTTGGGTATAAACCTTGGATTAGTTCGAAGGACTTTTCAAACCTCTTTAAACGTTAGAAAAGGTTTCAGTATGGTCAAGGTCAGAATCTGCCCCACCCTCCTGGCTGATGAGCGCACCAGGAGAAGAGCCACCTTCAAAGACAAGAACTTAAGGTCCGCCCTGTGAATGGGTTCAAAGAGATGTTGCAAGAGTTGCGATAACACTATATTCAGCTGCCAGAGAGGTGGCAGAGGCTAAAATGGGGGAAAGGAATGAAACCATCCTTTCATGAACTGTTTTATGATTCTCTCTGACCATAACAATGGTCCTGATGATGTCCTTCTAAAACAGAATATAGCTGCTAGATGACCTTTTATTGACGCATGTGCTAATCCAGATTTTGTCAAAAGTAGAATGTAAGGAAGAATGTTATGAACCAAAGATCTTAGAAGATGAACCTTAGACTCCTAGCACCATAAACAGAATCTTTCCATTTCATCCTGAATGTCTAAATTGTACTCTGTGCTCAGGCATTTGAGAGAATATCCCTGCATTCAGATGATAGTTTTAAATATTGAAAAGCAGTCTTCAGGAGCCATGCTGCTAAACAGAGTGACTTGGGGTCTGGATGAAGCATCGTCCCCGCGACATCGTCAGGAGAGATGGAATGAGCTGAAGGAGAATAGGTTGAGTCTCAGACAGGAGGAGAAGCTCTGAACCAGTGTAGCCTGGGCCACCGTGGGCTATCAGAATCATCCTGCACAGCTATCTTGATCTTCGTGAGAAGACGTGGCAGGAGGGGAATCAGAAGAAAGGCATAGGCAAAAACACCTGACCATGCCATCAAAAACGCATTCCCCCAGGATCCCTGTTGTGTCATGGAGATGGGCTTTGCCTTTACACTGTGTTAAGTTAGCATCAGCTTATTAGAAGTTCAAACTCTGTTTTTCCTTTCTGCTGCTTTTGCACACGGCACACAATATTATAAATGTTTAGCTTCTAGCAGGATATTTTGCTTCACACGAGAATATGTTTTCTTATTGTATCAGCTTTGCTTGGTAAGCTATGTCTTAACAGTGAGTGCTGAGGCCTTCAAGGTTATTTCAACACAGTGGCGGCTGTTCGGTCGGATCAGCGCACGTCCTAGAAATAACACATATGCAGCTGTGGCCACCTCGGATTTTGGCGCGTTAAATAATATACTGTGCAGATTGTGAACATTTGCATGCAGAAAGCTGGTGTAGAAAATGTGATACCTTTCTACTAGGACCAGAGGTATGGGGCTGTCCTTTTAAACCCAAAGAGACCTTCTACAGACATAATATAATATCCTAGCAAGGGAGGGTAAGACTGAGGTGTAATTTAGCCTTGTACCCTTTAGCATTTTAACATGCTTTCTCCCTTTGTATTTTATGGAATAGTAACTATGATGATAACTTTGTTGCTTATAATATGTTTGCTTGTATTAGCTAAGATACTGCGCTTGAGAACAGCACTAGAAATAAATATTTCAAACTTGCACGTGTCTTCATTTACTCCTCGTTTTGGACTGGTATGATAGTATACCAAAAGAGTGTTTGGGTGTTCCACGTTACCGGAGGCATCTAAGTTCATGTTCTGGGTTGTCTAATCATTGGGGGGTATGGAAGAATCAATGAGACCCGGATTGCTAGTCTGGTAGGGGATTTTGGATGGATTTAAGGTGAGTTTTGGCACACCCTAATTCACTGAGGTTCCAAGTCTCTATGCACAGTTCTGTGTAGGAGCAGAATCCCCTGCTCCTACACAGAACCCAGCGACTGTTGGTGACACCACCTTGCAGAGAAACGGCATTTCCTGTTCTGAGCAGGAGCAAAGAGGTCCACTGTTTCTTTGCCCCATTTTAGAAAGATACGGTCTAGAGTTCCCTGATTGATCTTCCACTTGTGGCAGGTTGACTTGAGTCTGCTTAATGTGTCTGCCTTGACATTTTGATCCCCCGGAAGGTGATTTGCCTTTAGCGAGATTACATTTTGAACCGCCCATTTCCAGATTCTCTCGGCCTCTTGGGACAGGGGGAGAGATCTCATGCCACCTTGCTTGTTGCTGTTTTGCCTGTTTTGCCTGTCCTGATCGGCACAGGTGAGTTCTTTATCCTCGGCAGAAAAGCCAACAATGCTAATCTCACTGCCCTGAGTTCCAATAGATTGATGAGAAGCTGTTTGTCTTGACTCTGCCAATGTCCACTGACCTGGAGGTCTTAAAGGACGGCCTCCCAACCTTACAGGGAAGCATCAGTGGTGATGACCTGTGAAGCCGGCATGGTGAGAAAAGAAAGGCCAATAGAAATACGACGTTGGGTCCATCAAGACACGGCCTGTATTATACCCGGCGTGATTGTGATGACATCCTCGAAGGATCCTATAGCTTGACTGCATTGTCGATCCAGTTCCTCCTGCATTGGACGCATCCTTAACCAGCAGAAAGGGATGAGAGCAATGCATTAAGACATTGTCCCCAGGAGGGACTTGTAGCGGCGTAATGAAAGTGGCTTTCTTCTTGTGAATGCTTGGGACAGAGATTAACTTCTGCTGTCTCTTGGGAGAAGGAAACACACTGCTTATTCTGGTGTCCAGAATTTCTCCCAAGAAAGTAATGCTCTTGGAATGATGGAGAGATGCCTAATTCGGCAAACAGTGCCACTGTGGACGACTGACCGCGTGTCAAGGTGCTTTGATCAACCAGTCGCCTAGGTACGGAAATACCTGATGCCTTTGTTTCCTCAGAACAGCTGCTACTGGAGCCAGACATTTTGTGAAAATTCTTGGGGCCAACTTGAGGCCAAACGGCAGCACCTTGAGCTTTTTGACCTCCTGACCACGGAAAAACCGGTGTGTTTGATGCTAACAGAGACCTGGTTAGGAGTCTCCTCCAATCCTGATATCGCTATGGCAATTTCTCCAGAATACAATATTTATAGGCAAGATAGACTGGAAGGGAGGGGTGGAGGGGTAGCACTCGTAGTGAAGAAATCTGTCGTATGCTCAATTATTCCTACGGAGGCTATCAATGGGTCTGAATCCCTTGCCTTCTCTTTATCATTGACGCCGCATCAATCGGTGAAAGGGCTGTTAGTATACAGGCCCCCTGGTCCAGTTGGTTCTTTTTTCGATGAGCTTCAGTCTGTCATGTCAACGCTGGTCCTGAGAGCTGACCACTGTATCTTGGCTGGAGATCTCAATTTTCACGTGGATGAGGCTTTGGACCCAGATGTGATCAAACTGTCCGATATTACGGACCCCCTGGGCCTGGCCCCCTATCTTTTTGAACCAACGCATGATAAAGGCCATACTTTGGATCAGGTCTTCTCTACGTCCCCCATAGAGGTGACGGCACTTTTGCCGGTCCTTTGGACAGACCATCGGTTGGTCAGTTTTTACATACTGGGGAATAAGAAACCCCGAGCAGTGCCCTCAGACAGCAAGGATTAGAGTTGAGGGCATACCATCAGGTGACCCCAGAAATGCTGGCGCAGGCATTGTACGAACCTCCATGCCCTCTCACGGGGGTTTTAGATAGGGACCTGGAGTCTCTGCAGGGCTGGCTTGTGGACAGGCTGAATGATTTGGGTCTTTCGAGGGCTCCTCGTTCGCTATCTAAATGGGTTTCTGCTCCTTGGTTCACTGAAGCGCTGCTTGCTTCCCGCAGGCAGTGCAAGGTGGCTGAAAGGGCCTGGCGGGCTCAGTACGATTCTGCAGCCAGACTATTATAGAACCATGGTTAAGGCCTATCATCGGGATATCCTCCTTGAGAAGAAGGGTTACCTTGCTAGGAGGATTGAGGCTGCCTCTAATTCCTGCAAGGAGATCTTCACGATTGTTAGGGAATTCATTGCCCCACGGTCGAATGCGACCCAGACCGCCCCTACCGAGACATGGGCTTCGGATCTCGCCAGCTTCTTTACTACTAAGATAAAGCGGATTCAGGACTCTTTTCCACTGAGGCCGGCTGTAGTCTCCCCTTGTTCTGAGGACGGACCAGTTCCATCGGTCCCTCTAGGGTCAGTCCTGTCAGACTTTCCGCCTATTTCAGCTCCTTCGTCATTGACACTCCTGGCCAATCTTAAATCGGGTTCGCCTCTTGACCCATGTCCGGCCACATTTCTGGCGAAGATGGCAGCAGTGGTAAATCCGTTGGCGAATCCCCTCCTGAATCTCTCTTTGAACCAGGGGGTGGTCCCACCGGCCTGGAAACATGCTATGGTCATTCCCATCATTAAGAAGCCTGGTTTAGATCCCGAGGTTTTGGCCAATTATAGGCCTATTTCTCTCCTCCCTGCGTTGGCCAAGATCGTGGAGAAGCACGTGCACACTGTGCTTTCTAATTTTTTGGACTCATACGATCTACTTCATTCCACTCAATCGGGCTTTCGCCCTAATCTTAGCACTGAGACGGCGCTGCTGGAGGTGTCCGAAGCCATCAAGGAGACGCTGGATTCGGGTGGCAGAGCCATGTTGATAATGCTTGATTTGTCGGCGGCCTTTGACACCGTCCCCCACGAGGGTTTGCTCGTCAGACTTTATGAGATCGGTCTGAGGGGGACGGTGCTTAGCTGGTTTAGATCATTTCTGGCTGGCCGTCGACAAACGGTCTTGGCCTCCTTTAGCTCTGCTGAGATGCCGCCATTGGAAGTCTGAGTCCTGCAGGGCTCTGTGTTGAGCCCGACTCTATTTAACATCTTTATGACCCCTCTGGCGGCATTGGCCGAGTATTTCGGGGCCCAGATCGTATCCTATGCCGACGATACCCAGCTTCTCTTTACCTGTGGGAAAGGAGAGGATTTTGATGGAGAGAGTATTCGTGAGTGCCTTGGGGCTGTCTTTGAATGGCTCCAGCTGAACAGCCTCAAGTGCAACTCAGATAAATCTGAGGTACTCTTCTTCGGCTGTCAATCCGATCCAGATTGGCAGGTATGGTGGCCCGCTGATATGTCTCCTCCGGTGCGATCGTCTGTTGGCTAAGAATTTAGGGATTAAAATTGACAACGGCATGACTTTAAGATCTCAGATCCTTGCCCTCACTGGCACCTGTTTTGGTCTCCTTAGGATGCTTCGGAAGTTTTTTCCTTTGCTATCTGAGGATCATAGAAGGACTACGGTACAGGCCTTAATTGGTTCAAGACTGGACTACTCCAACGTCCTATACCTTGTCCTGCCGGAGTATCTCCTGCAACGGATGCAGGTGGTCCAGAATGCGGCAGCGCGAGCCATTTTTAGCCTGCACACGCGAGTCAGAGTCTCTGGCCTGTTGCAGTCTCTTCATTGGCTGCCTATCCGGAAGCGGATAGTTTTTAAAGCCCTGACTCTTGCACACAAGGCCCTCTACGCCTCGGGGGCTAAATACCTTCAAAGGAGGCTCGCCTTCTACCGTCCGTCGAGATCTCTGAGATCAGAGTCGCTGTTACTTGTCACTATTCCTCGTGTGAAGAAGGCCCGCATTGGAGGTCGCTCCACAGCTTTAGAACACTCTGCCCCTGACACTGCGCAGTACCTCGAACTTGCTGGCCTTCAGGAAGGGCCTGAAAACCTGGCTTTTTGCCTCTTAGACTCCCTTTTATTTAGCTGACTCAGTTTTCTTAAATCTTTGTGTTGTGTTTGTCTTTTTCAGGCTGTCAATAAAGCGCCGGGACACTCTTTCAGAGTAGTCGAGCGCTATAAAAGACACAATTAACATTAACATTAACCGGTCATGGTTTCCGGCTACAACAAATCGCAGGTACTACCTGTGGGAGGGATGGATGGGGATGTGAAAATATGCATCTTGTAAGTCTAAAGTGGTCATATGATCCACTGGGTTTAGGAATAAAAGAATGTCCTGAAGGGAAACCAGGCAGAAGGACTTTTTTTCAGATAAGTATTTAGAGCTCTTAAATCCAGATCAGCCGCCATTGACAAAAGCTCTTGCGAACCAGAAAGAAACGGGAATAAAATCCTTTCCCCTCAGGGAGATTGGCACCGGTTCTATTGCTCCTTTTTGGAGCATTGGAAGACTTCTTGGCGTCCTGGTGAAGTACAAGGAGGGATCAGAAGGAACTCCAATGTATGGCTAAATTGTATTCGATAGAGGACCAATCGGTCCGTGGTTATTATCGGACACTGGCGAAAATAAAAAGAAATGTGTCTTCCCAGGGGGACTTCTGGAGAGGAGGAGATACAAATAGCCAGAGCCTGAAGCACATCGTCGTGAGTTGCCTTTTCCCTGATCTCCTGTTCTTCCTCTGGGGGCAGATTTAGAATACGCCTGACTGTTGTTGTCATTGAACATACTGTTGACGGTACGGTTGGGCAGATGTAGCGTACAAGGGGTATCTGTATTGTTGGAATCCTCCTCTGTAGGATGGAAGGCCTCTTCCTCTAGCTCCTCTAAAGGGCACTTTCAGATATTGTAGGGTCCATAGAGTCTTCGCTGTATCGGTATCCTTCTTGATCTCCTGGAGTGCATGGTCTATGCACTTTCCAAATAAAGCCTCTCCATAGAAAGGAAGGTCCGGGATCTTATTTTGGACCTCCGGTCTGAATGTCGTTGCTTGGAGCCATCATTGACGCAAAACTGCTGCCCCCCTCTTTTCCCCCCCCAGCGATCTGAAAGCTGTAGTTGCGATATCCATCGCACAATTTATTACTTCCACAGAAGCCTGGAGAATCTTCTTCACCCCTGATCTACTTTCCTCTGGATGCTGATCCATATACGGAGTACGGTCAAACCACATCTGCCGGTCGTATATCCCAATATGGCAAGGATATTAGCCGCTCTGACAGAACGGACATTGAAGAAAAAAGCTTGCCGGCATTATCTAGGCATCTGCCCTCTCTATCCGGAGATGTTGTAATGGGTGCCGATGGGTTTTTGGATTTCCATTGAGCTATCTGGGAAATAACGGAATCCGGTTTGGGATGGGCCACCAAATACCCAGAGCGTCTTCTAGGGCCTTGTATTTCTTTTCAAACCTGGAGAGTACTGGTGTTACTGTCGCTGGTGTTTTCATGACCTTAAGTCCTTCCTCCCATATGTGAATTATAATCCGGATAGCCCTCACCGGCTTTCTATATGGCTCCTTAAAATCATAAAAAAATATTCTGTTTGGGTAGCAGGCATAGGTAGGGCGCATCTTTTTGCAGCTCTTTCCAGCAAATTATGAAACCCACAAATCTCCTCTGATGGGGGGGGAGTCAAAACGTAACAGAGAAGAAGAGGGCGTGGGAATGAGGTATTCACCCCATCCTCTATTAAAATCTGTAATTTCTCCTTCCTCTTGATCATTATCTGTAGAAACCAGATTTTGTTGAGAGATTAGTAGAGGTGATCTCTGTAGGGGTTCTGCCGGTACAGTTTGGCCCCTCTTCGGAGTAGATGGTATAGAGCGTGACCGAGAAACTGATGGCATTTCCTGAGGTACAGGAATTGGTGAAAATCTCTTCCTGTAGTCTGCTAACATGAATAGTAGGTCAGTCAAAAAAGAGGACTGCATGCAAACAACTTCCTCCTGACAACTCTGGTGGTATTGTTCCAGAGGAGGATATTGATATTCACCATATTCTTCATCAAAGTCATCCTCCTGACACTTAACGTGCGGCTCGGATGGGCTATTGGCATAGCCATAAGGCCCTTCGTCTTGATCCTCAGAATTCTGCTCTTCCAGCAGGTGAGAATGGCAAAAGAGGCGTCAATTTGCTAGGAGATGTGATCCCAGGTGTAATTCTCCTCTTCCTAGTGTTTTCTGACCTGCTGTTTTTTCCCTTGTTGACAATCTTGTCGGAGAGATAGTCAACAAGTTCGCTGACACTGTCGTTGAAGCTGCAGACGTTGGCGATAACATGGAAACCATCAGCGATTGTCTAGCCGCCGTTAACGACGTCATTACGGTTGTCGTATTAGATGACCTCGCCGGTCGTCATCGTAATCAGCGCCAACACTTGTCGAGAAGGATACCAGCGCCAAAAAATTCATCAACTGTGACAAAACCTTCATAAACGGTGACAAAACCTTCGTAAACGGAGTTTCCAACTCCCCGTGGACGCAGAGGCCTTCTTTGGCAGCAGGCAAATCTTAACCTTCGTCGACAACGATAGAGATGGTTTCTTAGTCACCAGCACAGTCGCCGATGAATATTTCATCAACGTTTTTACTTCAGGGGAACTGACGAAGGCTGCTCAAAAGAGTGCCCGACCAAAGGAGGTGTCTTCGGCGGCTCAGAACTCGTCTTTTTTGTAGTTTTATTCCCCGAAGCAGGTCCCTTCCTCTCCTTTTCATCAGTGACCAAAGCAGAATTCCTCTCACAGCGCTTAGACACCGGTGATAATGCGCTATATAAATAGAAATTACAATTACAACGGGTAGGAAGGGTGGGGCAGTAAGGAATATATCACTAACTAATGTCTTTTGCAGATGTATGGTTATACAAGTAGTAACTTTTGCATCTGAAAGATACAAGTTAGTGACAGATTCCTTACCTTAGAATAGATACCCCAGCAATACCAAACACGAGGGTGGGTCTGCGAACAAATTTACATCAGGAAGTCCCGGAGAACAGAACGGCCAAAGAAGCAGTCTCTACAGGCAGTAGTGCTTGGTAAACGTGTGCAGCGAGGCCCACGTAGCCGCCTGACAAATATCCTGGAAAGGCACGCCGCGTCCCAAGGCAGTAGTGGCTGAAGTTGCCCTGGTTTAATGGGCACGCAGTCCCACAGGAGGCTCCTTCTTGGCCAAGGAGTAACATACTTTGATGCACAGAACAACCCAACAGGAAATGGTCTGTTTGTGCACAGCCCGACCTTTTTTGGCGCCCACGTAGCCAACAAAGAGCTGATCATCCACCCGGAACTTGTTGTGTACGCTGCAGATAGAATGCGAGCACACGTTTTGGGTCCAGACTGTGGAGCCTCTCCTCTTCCCTGGAAGGATGCGGAGGTGGAAAGAAGATGGGCAAAGTGATGGTCTGATTGGGTAAATGGCAGAGGGATCTGCCATTGACCCAATCACGATTCGTGAGCCACGATTGCAAGTGTCGTGCAGTGCCCTCCGAGATCTGGACATGATCGGACAGGTCGCCCTGATGCTCCACCCACTGGAACTTCAGGTCCCACTTCAGAGCCCGCCTATGCCATCTGGCAAGTTGCACTAGCAGGCTGCAAGAGGCCATCAGGCCCAGGAGCCATAGGGTCATCCTGACTGAAACCCGGGAGAGAGGCTTAAAGATCGGAATCACATCCTCAATATCCCGGACTCGCTGTTGGGGAGGATAAACCCAAAACTGAGTTGAATCAAGAACCACTCCGATAAAGGGGAGCTTCTGAGAGGTGCTCAGGTGCGACTTCGGCACATTGATGGAGCACCCTAGCAAATGCAAGAGGTCGGCCGTAGTCTGAAGGTGGTTGATGACTGCCTGCGGTGAGCCAGTCTTCAACAACCAGTCGTCAAGGTAGGGCAAGACTGACACACCTGACCTGCGCAGATGAGCTGCGACCACCGCCATCACTTTCGTGAACACCCAAGCGACGCTGGCAAGGCCGAAGGGGAACACGGTAAACTGAAAATGCTCCTGTCCTACTGTAAACCGCAGGTAACGCCGGTGGGCCGGCAGGATGGGGATCTGAAAATATGCGTCCGGCAAAGTCCAACGCTACCATCCAGTCTCCAGGGTCGAGGGCAGCCAAGACTTGAGCCAGGGTCAGCATCTTGAACTTCTCCTTACGGAGGAAGCGATTGACATTCCCAGGGTCCAAGATAGGACGCAGACCCCCTTTGTCCTTCTTGGGGACCAGAAAGTAGTTGGAACAACCACCACTCCCTACTTCTGGCCCAGGAACGCACTCGATGGCCCCTTGGCCAAGATGGCTGTGACTTCCTATTGGAGAAGGACTAAATGAGCCCCCGACATGCGGTGGTACCGAGGCGGCATGGCTGGAGGGGAGGACTGAAAGGGAAGGGAAGAACCCTTGCAAATTATCTACAGCACCCACTTGTCTGATGTGATAGAGCGCCAGTGGGAGAGGTGGTGGCGAATCCTGACACCCACCTGCGTTGGGTGCTCCACGAAGGGCCGGCTAGGAAGGTTTGGAGGTAGGAGCAGCGGGGCAGGAGGTGGACTGACCTGCACGCTGATTGCTGAGAAGCCTAAGGCTGGTTCTTCATAGGCTTGTTGAAGGAACGTGCCTGGGTGCCCCTGCCCTGGCCACGAAAGGAACGAAAACCTGGAGTGGCCGGGTTCTTAGCAGAAAGACACAAGGACTTGGCCGTGGCCCGTGAGTTCTTAAAGCGCTCTAGTGCACTGTCGGCCTTATCGCCAAACAGGCTGTTGCCATCAAAGGGCATGTCCATGAGCGAGCACTGGACATCAGTCGAGAACCCAGTCATAACCCCACCGTTGTAGAAATCGCCCTGCACTACGAGTCGGCAGTGTCCAAACCACACCGAATGGCCAACTTAGCTGCATCCTTACTCTCAGCAATCACCTGAGAAAGAACAGCCTGGACCTACTCAGGACAATAAGACAACACCTGAGCAACAGAATCCCGCACTGCGCGGGAATAGCAGCCTCAAGCTGGCCTTAGAGAACAACCGCTTACCAAACTGTCCAGTTTCTTAGAGACATTATCTGGGGGAGCCGTGGGAAAAGCACTCTGCGACGTCGAGGCCTGGATGCCCAGACTCTCAGTCGTGGGATGGGTAGTCAGAGGGGCAGGGTCGCCAGGCGCTGGCCAGTAGCGTCTGGCGATGTTTTTATCCACCTGGGCCCCCGTGGCCGGCCGCGACCAAGTGCCTAACAGGACTTCGGTAAGGGCGTCATTGAAGGGAAGCACTGGCTTTGACGAAGTAGGCGCCATCTGGAGAACCTCAGTAAGGAGGTTAGTTTTGAGGGCCACTGTGGGGAAGTCGAGGTTGGGGATCTCAGCAACCCGACGTAGCACCATGGTGTAGGAAGCGCCCGCCTCCATCGTAGGCGGGGGGAGGCAAACCCCGGGCCAGAAGAGAAGTCAAGGTCGCCGGCGTCTTCCAGGTCATCCACCCAATCCTGCTCAGAGTCACACTGCCGGGCAAGGGGGTCGTCAAACCCATCCCAGTTTCTCTGCCTTTGGCGCCGGAGGGGGCGGTCGCAGCGGCAGAACCGGAGAAGGGACAAACTGTGTCGGAAACGGTGCAGAGAACGGCATCCTAATGCGGATCCCATGTTGGAACAAAATGGTCCTGGAACCGGGGCAAGGGCGGGATGAACGGCACGCAGTGCGGCGCTGAGGGTGGAGCCGAGGGCAGTGCCGTGGCGGAGCTGGCAACGCCGCACCTCGTGGGGCCGGAGCCAACGGCGTAGGATCCGGTGGCGCTGAGGCTGAATCCTCTGGCGAAGCCGCCAAGCCTACAGAATCTGGACACGTGACCGCGGACCCCTTAGGCGCATTGGCAGGAGCCCTAAGCCTAAAAAGGCAGTCCATGGCAGCAAGAAACTCTTGCACCTATTCAGGAGTTGCCGACGGACCCGGGTAGGGCGGGTAGACTGTGGGACTCCCAGGCTCCAAAGGAGCCACAGGGGCAGAGCCCCTGTCCCCCTCATCTGCCTCCGACAAGCGACATGGGGACGTCGGAGAGAGAACACGCTTCTACTTCTTTTTCTTAAGTCGCTTACCAGAATCCGAAAGCGAAGACTTGGAACCCGGGGAGCGGCGGCTCCGGTCCCGCGAGCGGTCCCGGCAATGGTCCCTAGACCTGGAGCGGCAGTGAGATGAGTGCCGAACTTCCAGCAGTTTCCGGCGCCTCTCTCTCAAGGCCTTCGGAGCAATGACTCAACAGTCCCGGGAGCAATGTATGTATGAGAAGGCACGACCTCCTTACTGGTTTTTAGCAAGAGGTAGACGTGAGCCAGGTAATTAAGGCCAAGATATCAATAGAATATTTAGAAAGTCTTTATTTCTGAAAGATTTATTCACACGATAAGAGAATTTAATTCAGCCAACACGTTTCGTTCTCACACGGAGAACCTAATCAGGGCTTACGTAAAGCAAGTATTGTGAAAGTAATAAAGAGATTGTCCACATAAGACCCTACAGGAGCACAATGTGAAGAGCTTAAATAGGAAAGGGTTCTTCTGAAACAAATAATCCTAAGGAATATTTTCTGTCTGTGGAAACCTTTGGTGGTTTGGATCAGTTACCTCCTAAAAAGCGGTTAAAAAAAGCATTAATCAAGTCTTAAAAAGTTATGTTAAGATATACTATACGTTAAAATATACTACCCTGGTCTTTCCAAAAAGATACTTATGTTTTACTTATCCAAAAAATATTATGCTAACAAAACAGATCCTGGGTAATTCTGCTTCCCATATCTTTTGAATTATCAGAACCAGTCCTTTGTCTTGAAATTTTAAAGTTTAAATTTGGGGTCAACCTACTCCACAGTTCCAACAGTGGTGGCCCCCAACTTCTTGGGGGTTTCCACCCCAACAATTTAAGCCTCCCACGGCTCAGTTTTAATCATACCAAAAGGACTTTCCTAACCAGCCTTTTTTAGGGTTTGGCCCCGGAAGGCCCAGAGGCAAACTGAGAAATACACAACCACAGGTACACTGGAACCAACCAGCCGCACCACACATGGGCGGAACCAATTTAATTGTCAATCTTAGCAAGAGGAGCTTGTCAGATAATGAAGAATTGGTTCTTAGCAGATGTTTAGGCTTTGAAGCAACTTATGTTGACGATGCGCCTTTCAGGTCTAGTGCGAATTGGCAATCTTTTTTCGCCGAAAGATTACGTTTATTCTATTTTTTTCAAAGATAAAAATCAGGGACTGAAACCAGCACAGGACTGTAATACTGGTCTCAGGAAACGCTTTACTTTTAATCCTCCTACTACTAGCGTTCCAACGCAGGTGTTAAACTTTGAGATGGCAGTCCAAGAAGACGTAGCCAACATATTCAAGAACAAGGAGACTTTCAATAACCTCCCAAAGAAGGATCAACTCAAGTCAAGTTTAAATTTGTATAGCGCACTACTCACCCAGAGGGTCTCAAGGCGCTTGAGGGAGGGGGGGAGCTTTACTTATCAAATTTCCAAGTTTTTAGTTTTTTCCTGAGGGAGAGGTGGCTCTGTGTGAGGCAGAGGTGGGTGGGGAGGAAATTCCAGGTCTTGGCCGCTAAGTAGGAGAAGGATCTTCCTCCCATGGTGGATCTTTGGATGCGTGGAATTGCGGCGAGGGCTTGATTGGACAATCGAAGTTGGCGGGTGGGGGTGTAGAAGGACAGGCGCATGTTGAGGTATTAAGTTCCTAAGTCGTAGAGGGCTTTGTGTGCGTGGGTGAGGAGGCGGAACGTTATTCTCTTGTTGACGGGGAGCCAGTGGAGGTCTTTCAGGTGACCGGAAATGTGAGCTTGACGGGGGATGTCTAGGATGAGTCTGGCTGAGGCGTTTTGGATGCAGAGTTTTTTCTGTAGTTTGGCTGTGGTTCCGGCGTAAAGGGTGTTTCCGTAGTCTAGTCGGCTTGTGACCAGTGCATGGGTGACTCTTTCTTGTTTAGGTAGGGATCCAGCGGAAGATTTTGTTGAGCATACGTAAGATGTTGAAGCATGATGATGAGACGGCGTTGACTTGTCTGGTCATCGAGAGGGAGGAGTCCAAGATGAAGCCCAGGTTACGTGCGTGGTCTGTTGGTATGGGTGCGGTTCCCAGGGCAGGTGGCCACCATGAGTCGTCCCAGGTGGAGGGGGATGATCCTAAGATGAGGACTTCCGCTTTGTCTGAGTTCAGTTTTAAAAGGCTGTTCGTCATCCATTCGGCTACATCTTTCATCCCTTCGTGTAGGTTGGTTTTGGCGGTGTTTGGGTCTTTGGTGAGGGATAGGATCAGCTGAGTGTCGTCTGCGTAGGAGATAATGTTGAGGTTGTGTTGGCGCGCAATGGATGCGAGGGGACTCATGTATACGCTGAAGAGGGTGGGACTGAGTGAAGATCCTTGGGGTACGCCGCAGATGACTTCGGTGGTCTGTGATCTAAAAGGGGGAGGCGGACTCTCTGGGTTCTTCCGGCGAGGAACAAGATTATCCAGTCCAATGCTTTTCCTTGTATTCCGACGTTGCTGAGTCGTTGTATGAGGGTGCTATGACAGACCGTGTCGAAGGCTGCGGAGAGGTCAAGTAGGATGAGGGCAGCAGTTTCTCCGTTGTCCAGTAGAGTTCGAATGTCGTCTGTTGCTGCGATGATGCGTCTCGGTGCTGTGTTTGGCTCGGAAGCCGGACTGTGAAGGGTCGAGGGATTTGTTGGATTCGAGGAAGGCGGCGAGTTGACTGCTTTCTCAATGACTTTGGCTGGGAATGGGAGGAGCGAAATGGGGCGGTAGTTCTTAAGTTCAGTGGGGTCTGCTGTAAGTTTCTTCAAGAGGGCGCTGAGTTCGGCGTGTTTCCAGCTTTCCGGGAAGGTGGCGGAGTTAAAGGAGCAGTAGATGACGTCTCGGAGATGGGGTGCGATAATGGAGTCTGCTTTGTTGAAAATGTGGTGGGGACATGGGTCGGTTGGCGATCCTGAGTGAATGGTGTTCATCAGGCGGATGGTGTCTTCAGTGGTGAATTGGGTTCTAGACGTAAAGGTTGTTGGAGGGGGGTTTTAGTTCGGAGGTAGGTGGGGTGGGCTGGTCTCCAAAGCGGTTATGTATGTCAGCGATTTTGTTGTGGAAGAACGAGGCTAGAGAGTCGCAGAGGTCTTGGGATGGAGTGATGTCTTTGGTGCCGGCGGTGGGGTTGGTAAACTCTTTGACGATGTTGAATAGTTCTTTGCTGTTGTGGGCGTTGTTGTAGAGTCGATCCTTGAATGCTGATTTCTTGGTGGATCGGATCAGTTGGTGGTGTTTGCGGGTGGAGTTCTTGAAGGTGGTCAGGTTGTCAGTGGTTGGGTTTTTTTGCCAGGCTTTCTCGGGGGTGCGACAGATCTTCTTGGATTTCTTAAGGTCATCATTAAACCAGGGGGCTTTTTTGCGGCCTTGTTTGATTTGATGGTTTTTCAGGGGTGCTAATTAGTCAGCACTGTGGGTGATCCATTGTGTGAGGTTGGTGGCTGCTTGGTTTGGGTCCGATTTTGCAGGAGGGTTTTGGTGAAGCGATGTGAAGAGCTGTTCGGTGGTAATTTTATTCCAGTTTCTCCGGTGAATTGGTTGCGGGTGGTTGTGGGTTGTAGTCTTTTTGTAGTTGAAGTGAACGCAGCTGTCGTCCGTCCAATGGAGAGCTGTGGTGTGATTAAAGGAGATGTGTTTGCTGGAGGTGAGGATTGGGTCGAGTGTGTGCCCAGCAAAGT
This sequence comes from Lissotriton vulgaris, assembly GCF_964263255.1. Taxonomy (NCBI): domain Eukaryota; kingdom Metazoa; phylum Chordata; class Amphibia; order Caudata; family Salamandridae; genus Lissotriton; species Lissotriton vulgaris. The sequence continues at coordinate 190,942,851 of NC_141689.1, read as the reverse complement.
GGGTGGGGGTGTCGACAAGTTGTTTGAGTCCGAGATTGGCGAGGTTGTCCAAAAGGGTGGTGGTGTTGCTGTCGTTGTATTTTTCCAGGTGGAAGTTGAGGTCTCCCAGTAGGATGTAGTCCTCGGAGGGGAGGGTGTGAGGGCTGATTAAGTCAGTGATGTCTTCGCTGAATTGTGTGCGGGGTCCGGGTGGTCTATAGATGAGGGTGCCTCTGAGTGTGGTCTTAGGGTCGGTGTGAATCTGGAAGTGAAGGTGTTCGGCGGTTGTGAGGTTGTCATCTGGAACTGGTTGTGATGCGGATGGTGTTCTAAAGAACGATGGCGATTCCTCCTCCTGTTTAGATGATGCGGTCCTTTCGGATGATCTTGTAGCCGTCCGGGATGGCTATGGCGATGTCGGGCGCTGATGAGGCGTTCATCCAGGTTTCTGTAAGAAAGGTGACGTCCGGCGATGTGGTGTCGAGTAGGTTCCAAAGTTCAATGGCGTGTCTGTGGACCGAGCAGGTGTTGAGTAGGATGCACTTCAGGTGGTTAGTGTCGGAGCTCTGTTTGGAGTCTGTGGATTTGGTGTGGGTCCTGATGCAGTCGAACTTGCAGGAGTGGCAGGTGAAGGGTCCATGGGTGTGTCCTGGGGCGGCTTGGTAGCAGTTTGGGAGTCGGCCGGGGTTAAGTGCTGAGAGGGTAGCAGAGTCGTACGTTATGCGGTGGAGAGGAGTTTGCGGGGGACCAGGGGGTCTGGCGCTGGGCGCGGTCCAGGCGCGAAGGACGTAGACGGGCTTACCTTTGGCGCACCTTCGGCACGCATGGGGCGCATTCGCTGCGCGCAAATTCGTCTGTCATATGTGGATAGTGGAGGGGGCGGACGAGGGAGGAGCAGCTGGGAGGCGGGAGCGGGGTGGAGAGCCGGGCAGGGAGGCACAACAACAAACAACAAAATGGCAGCAAGCCAAAAGCCTAATGAGACGAGATTGGGGCACAACTTTGATAATGGCTATGAAATGGCCAGTGGCACCGGCAGAATCAGGCACAAATGATTAACTCAGGCAAAGGCAGCAAAGCACAATTGAATGATAATGAATGCGCACTTTAGCAATATAGCGCTCCGATACTAATGTAATCAGCAATCAGGCACAATTATATGCAGGAGCAATGCGAGTAATGCGCTATGGCTTTAAATAGCAAAGAGTGGTCTGCCAGTATAGCACTACGATACCACAATCAGAGCAGGGAGCATAAAATTACCATAAAGCCCGCAGACCAAGGCGGTGCTATTGTTATTTTAGATACTGATGTATATAGAGTGGAAAGCCTGCGCCAGTTGTCAGATAGAAGATTCTATTGCCCTCTGAAAGAGGACCCTACAGAAGGGATTAGAAGAACCATCTGTGATCTTGTAGCGGAAGGTTCCCAAGCTGGATGGATAATCTCTAAAGATGCCAGGTCCCTAAAAACACTTCTTCCTGTGATGCCGTATTTCTACTGTCTGCCCAATGTACACAAACCCCATAGACCACCACCGGGCAGGCCGATAATATCTGGCATAGGGTCCATTTAAGAACCGTTATCTACATTTGTGGATCATTTTTTGAGGCCCATAGTCCAGAAAATGCCAAAGTATCTTCAAAACAAGAAAGACGTGTTCCGTCGATTGCCAAAAGTTGAATTCGACACGGAGAAAGACTATTTAGTCTCCTTCAATGTTCAATCATTGTATACTTCCATTCCGCAAGATGAAAACTTGGATGCCATTTCCACTAAACTTACTGACACCGATCTAGGCTCAATAACTCTGGTTCAATTTATTATGGCATGCGCCCAACTGGCCATGAAAGACAATTTCTTTAGATTTGAAGATACCATTTACCTTCAGGTCTCTGGGACCAGTATGGGCAGCGTTTTTGCGTCTAGACTGGCCAACCTATACGTCCATTCGTTTGAACAACATCATGTTCTTATACCTGACTACCTCTTCCATGAGTCTATGCGCTTATGGAAGCGGTATATCGACGACGTGTTGGTGGTATGGCGGAGCAGCCCTGACTCGGGTGTACAATTTCAACAATGGCTGTATACTAGTAATGAATTCCTCAAGTTCACAGTTGAATTGGACAAAAATAGAATAGCGTTTTTGGACCTTTCCATCTTTTCTACCCCCAATGGACTAGAGAGCGAACTGTATCGCAAGCCCATGGCGCGTAATTAGTGGCTTCGTTATGATAGCCAACATCCTAAATCTTTGCGTGATAATTTGTCGTATGGGCAGTCTCTCCGGGTTCGTAGGAACTGTTCCACTATGGACAAATACAGCAAAGACACAATGAATCTAGCCGAGCAATTGAGAGCCAGAAAATATTCTAAGAAACGAATAAAACGCTCCTACAAATGTGGCACCAATAATAATCGGGAGGCATTACTTGAGGCACCTGCAGAGAAACCACTTTTGGGTCGTCTTACTTTTGTCAACACTTACAGCTCCTGAACTAACGGCATACAAAAGTGTGTCCAGAAACATTGGCGGATCCTGAATAGCTGTACTGAGAACATAACTCTCCCACTATTTTAATTGAAAATTGGTAGAAACCTGAGGGAAAACCTGAGGGACCGGCACGCTTGCCCCCACAAGCTGTAGGAACACTATGGGATCTCCCTGCAGTTCAAGGGCACTTTCCCTGTGGGTCTTGTGCCATCTGCCCTCAGACCCAAAAATCAAAGACCTTAGATATAGGTTGAAGTTAAGAGACTTGTAAAGCGCTCGATCACCATGCGGTTTCTTGGCGCTAAGGACACAGACCCAGAAAGATGGAGGCAAACGGCTAGGGTGAGAAGGCTAGTGGAAAAGGAAGGTTTTAAGGGCTTTGCGGAAGTCAAGGTAGGCGGAAGAGGACCTAATGGTGAATGGGAGAGTATTCCAGAAGGTCGGACACTTCCAGAAGGTACCAACAGACCGTGGGTTCAGACTTGCTTTACTAATTGTAACAGTGAGAATCTAATATATCTGATCACTTGTCCCTGCAAGATCCGTTACGTGGGCATGACCACTCTAAAAGTAAGACTACGAATGTTGAAGAATGAGAGCACGCTCAGGTGTAAAAAGAAACACTTAATTGACAAAACATTTTGTCGATCATGATCACAAGGATGAAGATTTTTCTTGGACAGTGCTAGAGAAACCCTACATACCCTCACACATCAGTGATGTGTCTAAGTTTCTCTTTATGCGAGAGCAAAAATGGGTATTTAAACTTTGCAGTGACACAACAAGCCTTAATGACCCCATAACGTGGGTTTTTATTACATAAATAGAGGGATCTCTATGTTGGTTCTATAAACGTTTTTTCATCTGCAGATCGGTCTACTCGACCCAGCATTAGGGTTTGATGCCTCTGATTAATATCTTTCCATAGGAGGATCATTTGACTAAGTACCTGTGTATATGAGGGGTACATCTGTGCTAATAGGTCCCAACGGACATTATGATCTAAAGGTCTCTGGGACGTGACATTGTCCCTTAGCTTAGGATGCCAATAAATCATGGAAATTACTAACTTTCATCACTGTTTACATCTTGCACGGAATGCGTTTATCTGGCATTTATAAATATGTGATAAAGTACATTTTGGAGTACTATTTTTACACGCGAGCCAGCAACTAGATATGGCTAGAATTACAGTCCCAGTGTGCACAGTTTGAGATGACATTCAATCATGGAAATGACGGACTTTCATTTACATTTGCATCTCACTGAGCGCATTGGTTTGGCACTAGCGGATGAGTGCTGTGCGGGAGAGTGCATTCGCAATACCATTTTTGCACGCGAACAGGCAGCTGGACACTGTTGGAACTACAGCTCCCAGTACGCATGACGAAGATTTGTAGTCCTTGGGCGTATCACGGCGTCTTTATCGTCTCTGTTAATCGGGAGCACTTATTTATTAAAAAGAATGACATTTGTATTTTCATCCATTATATGTACAGTCAACAAGCACGGCAAGGGTAACTGCTGAGGGCGAGGACGATACATTTTGGTGCAAAACACTAATCTTTGGACACGAATGTGCGTTTGAGTTTGCAACTACATTTCCCTATGTCTGCTACGTCACTTTGTAGTTTTATGTGACGAAGTTAGGGAGCGAAACGGTGTTCTCAATTGGACTCACCTGTTAGTTACGATAGAATACAAAAGACCGACCGACCTCCCTGGACGTCACTTCCACTTCCAGCTCGGTCGGAGCTCGAGGTAAGAATGGACAGGTGAGGATCAGTGTGGGCTTGTGAATGGTTTTAGACCGTTAGTATGCTTGGCGATTACTTGCTTGCTCAAATCCCGGTGTGCACTCTTTTGCATGCTCTTTAATACAGGCAAGCAAGGAAACAAGTCTGAACCTAGGAAGGGGAGGAGACATGAGTTTTTAGCTTGGCCAAGTATATTCCCATGCCGATGTAGTGCATATGAAAGGGCGCCCTGTTTTCCAGTTGAATTGAATATCGCAGTGAAGGTATTAGCAGCTTATTCAGACACGCCAAGTCCACATAGTTGTCTGGAGATTGTGCATATTCACTTTAAGCACTGTGTTATTTACATACATACTGCGATCCTCTGCTTTTCAGACACTGGGCAGACATACTTTACATTTTGAAATGGTAACAGATTGAGCCACTGTATGCATTTAAATTTTTTATTTCCAATCTTTTCTTTGACAAGCTATGATAGAGATGTTATTTTCACATGCGACACTTCAGTATAATCTTAACCTCCCTGGTTACTTGGCAGGGATGAATTCTGACATACATACAGTTAGGGCATAAGGGTGTAAGAGTGGGGTAGTTCGATTCATGAGACCTATCTTTACTTGTCCCCTTCCCTTTTTGTCAGATCGTGGTCCCATTGACCTGAGTTGGCACCAGGCGAGGTGAGGTCCCGTCTTTGTACCAGACGGGTGAGCAAACATATACATAATTTTTTTGTGTACTACATACTTTTAGCTGTCTTGAGGCTAATAATTGTTTATACCTCAGAGTATTTTCCAAGTTGTTAGATTCTGTACCCCTTTTCTTGTCACGAAGAGTATTACTATTTGCATTTCTTACAGATGTCCTACACATCTTGCAGATGCGAAGGATCAGTACTTGATATCAGAGGGTGTATTAGTTCCAACCTGTATGTATATTGTTTATTTCTTTCACTATTTTTCACATATTTTGTTCTACACAGTAGCAATAACATTAACAGACAGGTCCTGAAGAAAGCCGCGGACCAGTAGTCCAGTAGGCTAAAACATGTCGACCAATATTTAAGCAGTGATTTTTTAAACTGCTTTATTTTGCACTGTTTTTAACAAGGATCGCAATAGATATCCTAATAAATATATTTTCTCTTGCAGATCCTTCTTTACCTTCACCAACACAATTGCACTGCACTTCTCATTCCCACACACTTTGGGACTTTCCTCCAGGTTCTATGAGAGCTATATTTCTCTCTAATCTTCTGTCTCTATTAGAACCTCTGGAGGATACAATCCACCCATGACCCCTCCATGATCAAGAGAGTAAGTGGTAGGTTGGATGGAGAACCAAATGATGATAATGATCACGTCGGTGAGTGATGGGAATCCAATCACTGGCAAGGGTCACTTCATTCTATAATTCTCTTTTCCTTTCTGTGGTTTTACTCTTGATGAGATAGGCGTCTAGTTTCTCCTTTTTCCTCCTATAGGCATCTGGTATATTAGACCCCGGATTATCGTTTTGTTTTTTGGATTATATGGATATGGGGATTTAATCCGGATTGTCTCTATAAAATCCCTCGGACCCTCTATTACATTTTTGTTTATTATTGGGTTTCAAGTATGCCCATGAAAATGTAAGGAAGGGCAGACTTGTGTATGTGATCTAAAAATGAAATGCTCCGTCATACACATTAATAAGTTGTCCCTGATTTTTAATATCACGTTGTAAATGTTTAAAGTCTTTGTTATTTGAAATATGGGCTTTACAGGATATACAATGGCAACAATGTGTTGAACCAATATGCGTTTTTTAGATGTTGTGGTATTGGGATGTTCCTAAAGATCTGTGAGAAATTTTTATAATTATGAAATATTGTGATGATAGAGAGCTGCATTTAATTGTGTATTTATTTTGTGAACACTTGTATTAATAAACTTGTATTATTCTTATTTATGCCCAAACCAAATCCTTGCCAGGCAAGAGAGAGAAAAAACGTCCAGTAACTTGGCCCGAAGGGGTTAATCTGATGTGTATCACACCAAACTATAAATTTATTGTAAGGAAAAGGCATATATAGTTTTCATCTAGAGACAACTGTCTGCTAAGATGACATCAACCACCTCTGGAGGAAGGTCAAACATGTTCTACTGTCGCTACTCAATATCAAAGAATGAAGTTGGGGAGTGTGAAAGCTCGGGTGGAGAACTCAAACCCTACCGTACTGCTGGGAAAAGAGATCCTCCTAGAGCTACAGACAGATCAGAAGACCTATGCTCAAGCTCAGGAGTTCTGGATACCATACTCTCCTTGCCCAATCCGGACCCACTAAGATAATTCTGTTCTGATCTTCTTGAGAACTCAGGGCAGGACTGGTAAGAGTAGAAAGGCATACAGGGATCCCAAGATCCACTTGAGGTGGAACACATCTCTAAGCAAAAAGCATCTTGGAAACTTGAGTAGAAGTGATGACATTTTGCATACTCTAATGCGGCAACTAGGCCAAGCCAAGGTTCTCACCAGTTCACAAAAGAGACCTTGCGTCAAACCCTGGTGTAAGTCCCATCCTTGATCTGTTATGCATCGAGAACTGCACATGTCCACCTTGGCTTTCACGGATCCAGATAAAGGAATTGGGTCTACTTATACAGGAGTGTATCACAAGGCTATCAAGAGAAGGGTGTTGCGAAAGGAAAGTAGGATTGACGGAGCAGGGTGATGGTGGCTGGAAAATGAGGAGTTGATTGACAGGAGGCGCGGGACCAGAGCCAAGCTTGGCCAAGACCACTAATTAAGTGTGTTAGCGCCTCAATGAATGGGAGGATAGGCTCAGTTAAGTCTGTCCTGGTTGAAGGACATCAGTAAGAAAATCTGTTTTTACCTCTGTGGTGGGAAGCTGAGGGTCAAGAACTTCTGCTATCCTATGCACAAACAAGAGGCAGATTTCTCCTGGGCAGTTCCAGGAGAGCCAAAAAGAGCAGTCTCTTGAGAGATATTGATGCCACTAGCCTCCTGTAAGTCATCTAACCAATTGTTGTTGTTGCGGGGTTGAGAGAAGTCATTACCCTGGTCAGTCGTTGATGCCAAAGAGGTAATGCGGTATGGGCTGTATCCCTTAGGCTTGTGTTTCCAATAGGAGAAGAGGCGCCTCGGGCAAAACTCCTGTCATGGTTGGAGCGGCGCACATTCAACAACGGAGAACGATCGGGTCTTTCTCCTCCAGCATACACTAAGTCAGCATTGGTGTTGAAGCACCCGTGGCACGTACAATTTTTAAGGCCGGAAGCAGGGTCAAAAGTGGAGCGAGAGGCAAGATGGGCTCATACGGTCTAACTGGGGCCAAGGGCAAGAGGATGGTAGCATGAAGGTAAACCAGAGGGAGCTAGTACAGATCCGTAAAGCTGGAACATGGCTAGTATGGACCTCTGCCATCTGAAGCAGAGTGAAATTCAGCCCCAGAAACTTGAGTTGTTGTGGCAGGAGTTGCAGGACGGCCCCAAAATCGGTCCACTTGCACACGGAGATCAAGAAAAGTGATGACACCCCGTGCCTGCTCAGATGAATTAGAGTGGCTCGAGTGAGCGGAGTTCTGCTACGATTTTTTGTGTTTCTTTTCAGATTTATCCGATCACATTGACCACAACGAAGTCTGACCTCTTGATGCTTTTTATTTCTTCCTATGTGTTGGCGAAAACAATGCTGTACCACATAAAGAAGACCTATTTTGGTTGCACGTTTGGTTTCAAGGTGGTGAGTCTCAACCACGATGATCTTATGATTAGAAACCCAGTAGCAGCAACCTGTTGCCAGCTCTACTCCATTTTTATTTTTTTAAACAAGCAGTCCAATGCTTCACTGAGCTTTAGAAGCTTGAAGTCATCACTTTGTAATATATTCACATCAATTAAAAGAATTAAACTTTAACCAATCAGAAAGCAGGAGAACCAACACCAATCCTTTCCAGGGTCACATTACCTCGGATTTCTTAGCAAGAGTGTGATTTAAGTTCTGACTTGGGTGTGCCTATATCAGGAAGAAAAGTGAGTCACATATCAATCTATGGAAGATTCCAATACTAGAGAACGACAGAATAAAGGTAATTAGCTTGGTTTTTTCTCCAGTATAGAACCGTTAATAGATTCACATGCTCATATAAGAAAGGAGTAAATTAAGAATCTGCATAAAATGTACATATTCCTATAAGAGCATTGACAGAGGACAGCAGGCTAAGTGCACATATAATGACCTACTGGCTGGGTCTGGTGGCTCAGTGGACTAATGCATCCACTGCATGGGCCTGTGTTCGACCTCATGGTCACAGGTTCAAATCCCGGCGAGTCCACTCAGCCTTTCATCTATTTGAGGTTGATAAAAAGAGTGCCATTTGGTTGGGTAACAATATACATCTGTTATTTCAGCGCCAAGATGCCCTGTTGCTGGGGTGAACGTGTGCTTTACAAATACACCTGTTATGTTACTGGCGGTCACCAGTATGCAGTTCTATTTAGAACCTAGTTTGCATAGGAAGAGTTGGTTTTGCCAATAACTTTGGCACAACTTGGCAAATCTTCCCGAAATTTCCAAACTTATACTTTAGACCGTCTCTGCGCAGCATAAATCAATATGAAATTCCCTCGAGGGTGGCCTATGAGGGATGCTGATGACTGTTCAATAGCCTTGTATTTCTTATCCAAACATAGAACAATGGCAACTACAACTGTCGCTGGATATTCTATTATTAAGGCTTACGTCTAGATATATTCAATCAGAAAAGACGTCAATGACTTTCTTGCTTGCCCCTTTTAGTCACACAATATGGATTCATGGTTAGTGGTAGGTGAAACCTCTTTGAAACTCTCTAGCAGTGTGTAAAATCCACCAATGTCATCAACTGAAGAACTAGCCAAGGGTGGAATAGGCAGGGCAGACGGTGGTGCCACGATCAACCTATGAGGAACCCACATCTTTGAGGGTTAAGCATGTCATCATCTGAATACATATCATGTGTGAGAGGTATAAGAGGTCTACAAGGTGGAGGATCCTTGGGCCGAGGTGGCATCCTAGGGGTGGTTACTGAAGTAGTTGTTCTCATGGTTCAAGGTATTGAAGCCTCAGTGCAAGGCTGAGTCCTTGGCATACTTTGTTGTGTGGATTCTTCTGGGAAACTTTTTTTTTTTCTCTCTAAAAAGTCGGTGAGCATTAAGCATAAATAGTTTACTGGGGCGCTGGGTACATGTATCATGGACTAGTCCGGATAAGAAAACAAGTTACTTACCTGTAACTACGGTTATCCAGTATTGGTATCTTTCATAGATTCACATGCCTGAATCATTCCCCGTCGTCGAGGCGGGAGTCCCACGGTAAAAATATATACAATAGCAGTGCCTAAAAACATTCCTGTAGTAGGCTGGAAAAGCCTAAAGGCCTAGCTAGGCCCAAAACTTAGCAGCCTATCTACCTCATTATGTAAAAAGACCTGAAATAGTAGCCTCAGCCAATCAGCTGTCCTCACCCTCTAGAACCTTCCCAGCTCAGGCAGTTCTCCTCAGATTTTCCCAGCACAAGTGAGAATAAGTATCCATAAAACAGAACCGCCCTGCCAGGGAGGAGGGTGGGTGCATGTGAATCTATGAAAGATACCAATACTGGATAACCGTAGTTACAGGTAAGTAACCTGTTTTCTTATCCAGTATTGGGGTATCTTTCATAGATTCACATGCCTGAATCAGAGTAGCAAGCAGTGACATCATGTCTGTCGTTAGAGGAAGGTGGGAGACAAAATAATTCGTATACACCCCCACACAACCTGGAAGGTTCACTACCCCCACCCACATTGCAGGTCACACACTCGACCCTATCTTCACCTCAAGCAAACATGTCTCCTTCAGCCACACCACAGCTCTCCTTTGGACGGACCACAGCTGCGTTCACTATCTACAATAAGACCACAACCCACAACCATCCTCAACCTACCCTGCGAAGAAACTGGAACAAAATCACCATCGACCAGATCTCCTCATCGCTTCTTCAAAACCCCCCTGCCCACTCCTCAAACACCGACCAAGCAGCCATTAACCTCACCCAATGGCTATCCAACAGCGCCGACATCCTAGCACCATTGAAAAAACGCCAAATCAAACTAGGCAGCAAAAACGCCTCCTGGTTCAACGACGATCTTAAGAAATCTAAGAAACTCTGTCGCTCCCTCGAGAAGACCTGGAAAAAAGACCCAAACACCAGCACCAGGGACGCCTTCAAAAACGCCACCCGCATACACCACCAACTAATCCGGTCTGCCAAGAAAGCCGCATTCAAAGACCGACTAGATAACAACGCCCACAACAGCAAGGAATTATTCAACATCAAAGAGTTTACCAACCCCTCAGCCAATTCCAACGACATCACCCCCTCTCAAGCCCTCTGCAACTCCCTAGCTTCATTCTTCCACAACAAAATCGCAGACATCCACACCAGCTTCGACAACCGACCCGGAGACCAACCCACCCAACCCTCTGCAGGACCTTCACCCCCCTTGAACATCCTTAATGACTGGAACCCAATCTCCACTGAGGACACCATCCGCCTGATGAACTCCATCCACTCAGGATCCCCTACAGACCCATGCCCTCACCACATCTTCAACAAAGCAGACTCCATCATAGCACCACACCTCCGAGACGTCATCAACTGCTCCTTCAACTCCGCCACCTTCCCGGAAAGCTGGAAACATGCCGAACTCAGCGCCCTTCTGAAAAAACCCACAGCTGACCCCACCGAACTCAAAAACTACCGCCCCATCTCGCTCCTTCCATTCCCGGCCAAAGTCATCGAGAAAGCTGTCAACAACCAGCTCGCCGCATTCCTCGAAACCAACAAATACCTCGACTCCTCACAGTCCGGCTTCCGAGCCAAACACAGCACTGAGACCGCCCTCATCGCAGCAACAGACGACATTCGAACTCTACTGGACAATGGAGACACAGTCGCCCTCACCCTCCTCTACCTCTCCGCAGCCTTCGACACAGTCTGTCATAGCACCCTATTACAGCGCCTCAGAAACATCGGAATCCAAGGAAAAGCACTGGATTGGATCACCTCGTTCCTCACCGGAAGAACCCAAAGAGTCCGCCTCCCACCATTCAAGTCAGAAGCCACTGAAGTCATCTGCGGCGTGCCACAAGGATCTTCACTCAGCCCCACCCTCTTCAACGTATACATGAGCCCCCTCGCGGTCATCGCACGCCAACACAACCTCAACATCATCTCCTACGCTGATGACACTCAATTGATCCTCTCACTCACCAAAGACCCTAACACTACCAAAACCAACCTACATGAAGAAATGAAAGAAGTAGCAGAGTGGATGAAACACAGCCGACTAAAACTGAACTCAGACAAAACAGAAGTCCTTATCCTAGGTTCCTCCCCCTCTGCTTGGGATGACTCTTGGTGGCCAGAGACCCTTGGAAAAGCACCCATTCCGACGGACCATGCACGGAACCTGGGCGTCATCCTGGATTCTTCACTCTCACAGACAAGTCAACGCCGTTTCATCATCCTGCTTCAATATTCTTCGCATGCTCAAAAAAACATTTCGCTGGATCCCCACCGAAACTAGAAAAACTGTCACCCACGCACTGGTCATGAGCCGCCTGAACTACGGAAACACCCTATACGCCGGTACCACCGCAAAACTCCAGAAAAAACTCCAACGCATCCAGAACGCTTCAGCCAGACTCATACTAGACATCCCACGTAAAGACCACATCTCTGGTCACCTGAAAAACCTCCACTGGCTCCCCGTCAATAAAAGGATTACTTTCTGCCTCCTAACCCACGCACACAAAGCACTCTACGAACTTGGACCCGAATGCCTTAACACTCGACTCTCCTTCTACACCCCCTCCCGCCAGCTGCGATCCTCCAACCAAGCCCTTGCTACTGTACCTCGCATCAACAAAACCACCATGGGAGGTAGATCCTTCTCCTACCTGGCAGCTAAAACCTGGAACTCACTTCCCGCTCACCTTCGCCTCACTCAGAACCACCTAGCATTCAGAAAGCAACTTAAAACTTGGATATTCGACAAGTAATTCCCCCACCCTTCTTCAAGCGCCTTGAGACCCTCTGGGTATGTAGCGCGCTATATAAATCATTTGACTTGACTTGACTGCAGACAGTAGTGCTTCGTAAAAGTTTGCACACTTTTCCACGTAGCAGCTCGGCAAATGTTCTACAGCGTCACTCCAGCAAAAATGGCTGTCGACGCTGACATTGTTCTGGTGGAATGCGCTTTAACCTTTCTTGTTAAAGGTTTTTTTAGCTTTGTCATGACAGAAGAGAATAGTAGATGACAACCATCTAGCTATAGTTGCCTTTGTTACAGCCGGACCCAAGGTGGCTTGACCATAAGCAACAAAAAGCTGATTAGATTTGCATATGTCCTTTGTTTTTTGAAGATAAAACTTTAGACACTTTTTCATATCTAGGGAATGTAAAATCTTCTCTGCCAGAGTTTTAGGATCCGGGAAAAAAGTCTTGAGCTTGACAGGTTGATTGATGTGAAATTGGGTCGGCACCTTTGGGATGAATCTTGGGTTGGTTCTAAGCGTCACAAAGTCTCTAGAGAATTGCAAGAAAGGTGTGCAATCGCGAAGGCCTGTATCTCATTGACTCTGCGGGCTGAGGTGAGAGCCAGTAAGATCGCCACTTTCCAAGTTAGAAACTTCAGCTGCGGTTTATGAATAGGTTCAAAGGGCCTTTTCAGAAGTTGGGACAAAACAATATTGAGATCCCACTCAGGAGCAGGAGGCTGAACTGTAAGAAAAGCTCGGAATAGCCCTTTAAGGAATTGTTTGATCAAAGATGATGAACATAAAGATGGTTTGTTGGAACTCTTTCTGAATCTGGATATTGCCGCCAGATGTACCTTAATGGACGAGAAAGCCAGTCCTGCCCTAGCTAAGGACAGCAGATAAGGAAGGATGTCCTCAGGTGGAGCTTGGAGTGGGTGAACATTTTCTCCACACCAGGAACAGAATTGTTTCCACTTAAAACAATATGTCTTGATGGTACTTTGCGCAGGGCCTGTGATAAGATCGCCCTGCAGTCTGAGGAGATGTTAAGATCCTTGAACTCTAAGAAGTCAGGAGCCAGGCGTGCAAGTACAGTGACTGAGGATCCAGATGTTGGATCTGGCCCCCTTCTCTTGTTAACATTGACACTGTCGGAAGTGGAAGCTGCTGATAGAGTAGAAGGAGTTCCTGAAACCAATACTGCCTTGGCCAACAGGGAGCAATGAGAATGAGAGTGCAATGCTCTTTCTTCATCTTTTGAAGTACTTTCGGTATGAGCGGGATCGGAGGATAAGCGTATGCAAATATCCCGGACCATCTCATCAAAAGGGCATTTCCCCTTGATCCCTGTTGAGGAAACCTGCTGGCATAAAATAGGCATTTGCTGTTCTGTTGCGTGGCAAACAGATCCACTGTTGGTGTTCCCCATGTTTGAAAGATCCTCTCCACTTGCTGTTGCTCGAGTTCCCATTCGTGACCGCCTCTGAAAGCCCTGCTGAGGTTGTCAGCTAGAGAGTTCTGAATACCTTGTACATGTTCTGCTCTGAGGGATATGCCATGGAGTACGGCCCATTCCCACATTTCTTGAGCTTCCAACAACAGGTTGAGAGATTTTGTTCCCCCTTGTTTGTTTATATAATACATGCAGGTGGTATTGTCCGTGCGCACCTGCACTGACGAATTCGCAATCCTTGGAAGGATGGCTTGTAGGGATAGAAAAATGGCTCTCAGCTTCAGGCTGTTGATGTGTTTCTTCCAGTACTGACTAGACCATCGCCCTTGAATCTGAAGGTCCTGGAGGTGACCTCCCCAGCCTCCCATGGAAGCGTCTGTTGTTAGGATGAACTCCGGTATGTCGTGGAGAAATGTGAGGCCGGGCGACAAATTGTGCGCCATCGACCACCAAAGAAGGGCTTGCTTCATCTTGGATGTTACTTTGATGCGATCGTCGAACGATCCGTCGACTTGCCTCCACTGTCGAAGTAATTCCTCCTGTAGTGGCCTCATTCTGAGTCTCGCCATAGGGATGAGGCTGAAGGCAGACAAGCACATCCCTAGAAGGGAAGCAAATGTTCGAACCGAAAGTGACCTTCTTGCAAATATTTGTTTTGCGAGCTTTAACAGTTTGTTTTGCCGCTCCTGAGTCAAGAACGCTTTGCACTGGCATGTGTCCAACACCGCATGTGTCCAACACCGCTCCCAGAAAGGTCAACTCCTGGCGAGGTTGAAGCTGAGATTTGCTGGAATTGAGGGTCAGTCCCAGATTTGAGAATAGGAAGGGATCTTCGTCGACAGATCAGTCGACGACGGGACCGTCGACGATGATTGACGGCAAAATTTTAGCAGACACCAGAGGAGAAGTAATAGCCGAAGTGGTGACCGTAGCAGAAGAAATTGAAGAGGTAGAAGTCAAAGTAGTAGTACGAATAGACACCAGTTGTACTCACAGTGGACGATCCTGAAGGAGACGATGCACTCTTGAGGGTTCTGAGACTCTTTGAGAGGATTTAAGTTTTTTTCTTCCTCTCAGGAGAAGAGCTCTTTCTGGATCTGGCTCTCTTGCTGGAGGTAGAGGCCTTGTCCTCATCTGTGAAAGATGATTTTGACCACAAAAGAACCCTTGCCTCTCTATCCCTAGTTTTTGAAGGGAAGGTATGCAAATTCTACAATCCTTCACAACATGTGAGGGGTGCAGACAATAAATGCAGTCAGAGTGCTGGTCGTCCACATGGACCCTCTTCTTATTGCTAGTTCCACAAGCCTTAAAAAGAGCCTTATTTTCAGACATTTTTAAGAGAAAAAAGACAAAAACTGAGTAGGCACTCAGGGAGACTCCCTTACACATGAAGTGCGGTGAAAATCTGAGGAGAACTGCCTGAGCTGGGAAGGTTCTAGAGGGTGAGGACAGCTGATTGGCTGAGGCTACTATTCCAGGTCTTTTTACATAATGAGGTAGATAGGCTGCTAAGTTTTGGGCCTAGCTAGGCCTTTAGGCTTTTCCAGCCTACTACAGGAAAGTTTTTAGGCACTGCTATTGTATATATTTTTACCGTGGGACTCCCGCCTCGACGACGGGGAATGATTCAGGCATGTGAATCTATGAAAGATACCCCAATACTGGATAACTGTAGTTTTCCTCAAAAGGCTCATTTGCATCGAATAGATTTGTTTTAAAAAATCATAAAAGATACAAATTCCAATATTTTGCACATGTCATGCAAACGTATGACAGGTATATGGTACAATAAAAATTTCCAAGGACTGCTCATGCTGTAGCGAAGCTTTTTCGGATTTTGTTAAAATCGATCTGTAAAATAATATCAAGAATAACAAAATGAAATCAATATAGAAGACCATGCAAATGAGGTTTAAAAACAAAAACAACCAGCAGCATGAAATTTATAAAGTGCAAATGTTTTGCTCATTTCCTCCATTTTCAGTAAGTCACTTCTACTTGGTACAAATGGCCATACGCCTGTTCTATTTAGGGTAATTAAGTGCATGAGCAGTCATATGGATAACATAAATGATACAGTGCTACAGCGTTGATCATATACCTGGTCTAGTTAAAAACTGTAAGGTGCATAATCAATCCTAGGTTTAGTAAAGTGCTAGAGCATCAGCCATGTACCTAATCTGTTTGAAGACAGTAAGGTGCATAGTCAATCATATGTTTAAATGCTAGTGCATCTGCCACACTGTCAATATCAAGCAAATAATGGATATTATATTAGTATGCAGTTCTAAAAATCAATGATTAAAATAGCCGTTTGTGATTTAAAATTTCAGTCCGTTTCTCTTGCGTATTAAATTTATAGCAAGTAAATATCTACGAAGGCTAAAAACACATTTCTTCGATGTATCCGTTTTTAAGATGCACAATGCTGCTAAGTGTAGTCGAAGTCCCACTTCTGGGTTATGATGTATACTGCCCTGAATGTACTCCCAGGATGAATTTTTCAGAATTCTTTTTGAATGAGATTTCAGTGATTGGGGGTGATCCCAGTAACTATTTAAACGTAACTTATGAAACCAACTACGCACATGTCGGAACCATGGAAGTGTTACATTGTGATCAAGAAGTAACTACGGTCTTAATGTGGCCTGGGGCTCGATTCGCCTACGTTTTAACTCTTGAATAATTGGATCATAGGCGTACGTGCCGGGAGCTATAAAAGCATCCTTATAAATGTGTTCTCTTCTACAGTGAGTGTATTTTGGTGATTAATGCCCCAGAGTTCTGCGCCGTAGAGTTGCTGTTTGAGCCCTACACTTCTAAACTTCCAGGGCCGGCGATACTACTTTGGATGTACTTTTCTGATGTTTCTTTGCAATTGCCATAGTGTTCTGAACCAAAGTTGACTTCCACTTAAGCATATGTGGCTTCCATGAGTTTGGTATCAAGGGTGATGCCCAGATTGTTGAGGTCGGCACGTATTCCAGTTATTGCTTTCCGACTATAATGGCTTTTTAATGATTTATGCGGATTTAGGGACATATATTTAGTTTGGTTTGTGTTAATTTCTAGGCCTTTTCCCAGGCAGAAAGCACCAAAACAGTCCAAAAGGTTTTGGAGACCATTGGGTGTTTGTGATAATATTGTATCATCTGCGAAGAGTAAGGCAGGTACTGGCACCCCTCCTAACTTAGGTTAATCATGCTTACATCCCTGGAGATATTGCATGACATCGTTGACCTATAATGAAAGAGGGTGGGTGCCAGTACACAACCCTGCCTTACTCCTCTTTTTATGGGAATGGCTTCGGTGAGTTCGCCACTGGGTGCCCATCTGACTTCTGCAAACGTGTCTATATGGAGTCGTACTATTTGACAGAGAAGGTCATCAGGGACTCTCTGGGTTAGGGAGTTCCACAATGAGCCCCTGGGAATGAGATCGATGGAAGCCTTCAAATCTATGAAGGCAATATACATGTGGCCTCCCTCGAGTTAAGACATATTTCCATATTATACATAATAGTCTGAACACCTGGTCTATTGTGCTTATTCTTGCTCTAACCCCGGCTTGATATTGGGACATATCCTTTTCTTCTAGCCAGGTGTTGAGCTGGGTTAGTAACTGGTTGGCATATATCTTTTGTAGAATATCAATTAAACTAATTGGCCAATAATTGGCCGGGTCATGACAATTTCCCTTCTTAAAAATGGGTATTATTTGAGCTTCCTTCCATGTTTTAGCTATTGGTGAACCAGCAGCAAAGGCATTACAAAGTAAACTTACATGGAATGTCCAGACCTTGATGTTGTGTCTCAACAGGTCACCTGGGATCTTATCCGGGCCTGGAGCTTTCCCTGATTTGACCCCTTTTATTGCTGTCACGGTCTTGTCAAGAGTGAAGTAGGGGACTCTATTTTTTCATACCAGTCAGCTACCCGATACTTATTCCACTGGCTTATTGATCAGTTATCATTGATTCGCCAGGTTCAGAGTATAGGGTTGTGAAGTGATTATGCCATGTACCTGGGTCCAGATAAAGGTCCAAACTAGTGTTTCCCATTTTGCTACCCTGGGCTAACAGTTTCCCAGGTGGTCCTTATTTTTAAGTAAGGCATTCCAATAATTTTCCTCCCAATCCTTTTTTGCCTGAGCTTATAGTCTCTTATACTGCTTTCTAGTGGCTCTTAACTTGGTTATATCACTTGACAGAGCAGGCCAGTGTCAATTGATGTTTTGCCACACGGCATTCCTTGGTAAACCTGTAATTGTGAAAGGAATCGTTGGCGGAGGCAGGAGGTTTTTCCTTACAGAAATTTTTACTCAGCAGATTTCCTAACTTCTCAGCCATGGCATAGTGTATTTGTAGAATGGGGATATCACACAAAGGGGTATTTATATAGGGTGTCATCTGCAATGGCGTTCTAGATTTCTGCCAAGGTTTGGGGATTCCCAACAATGGAGGGCCATTTTAATTTCCCTAAGATAGTTGCTGATCAGTAGGCTTGAGAGTGTGCTTTATTATGCTATTCTCACTCAATGCCCATGTTTCTAAAATAGCTCCCTCTATCGTCAGGCAAAGGGGAAAGTGGTCACTGCAGTCTCTTTAGTCCACATGTAAATCAATTCGGTTACCCCCTATGTTAGTGCTGCTATTTTGTAGTCGACCTAGCTCAATGAAGTGCCTCTTCTAAACGTGTATGCACCTGGGCTGTCTGATGACAACCTGCCATTGCAAGCCCTTAATCCTAGTCCAGAAAGGAATCAGACCTGCAGCCGTTGAGCAATGAACAGAAGTTCTGGCTTCCACTATCGGGATGTCTCTTGCCATGTCCTCCTCTTCTAAAACAGTTTCCAGGCCTACCACAGGCTCAAACTTACAATTTAGGTCCCCACCTATAATTACCAGTGTTCCGGAATCAACATTGACGAAATTGTACAGTATCTCCAATACTGGGGATTCAATGCTAGCTGCTCTGGGTCTATATACACATTTATCAAGAGCATTTCTCCTTTGTTTTGTGTTTTTATTTTTGCCACTAGGATTTCTGGAGATGGCAGTTCAGGTTGGCAGTCTATCTTTAAGGAGATTTCAGCCCATGTGGCTAATTATCCTGATGGTCTGCCTCATGGGGAAGGACAGCGTTGATATGGACGGTCCTGTAGCCCAACTTATACGGTAGGTCCAAAGCCTATGTTTTTTGTAATAGGCAAAGATCGAATTGGTTCATATATTATGGCTATTCTAAATCTGCTATTTTTTTCCGGACCCCCGCTACATTCCATGAGACAAGATGTTTTGATCCTAGTGTGGATTCCTCACTACTATTCTGTGTGCTGGAGTGAGGTGTTACTGCATCAGTAGACAACTTTTCCTTCGACAGTTCCCTGGTGTACTTTGTGAGGATGTTCTGGAGAAAATATTCTATTACTTGGGAAGGACATAGGACAGCGGTAGATCTGGTGCAATGCATAATTCCAGTTCCTTGTGTTCCTAGTCAGTCAACTCTAAAACATTTTGACTACTGTTGGTTTTTAGTGGGCGATCAATAAATTTTTTTTGTCCTCATTCTACCAAATTACTTGTTGGCAATACTCCCTTCCCGTTACCGGGGACCGGCCAGGGATGGAGTCATTCCACTCAAGAAATCAAGCTGCTTCCACCTTTCTCTGGTGTGCCATACAGAAGAAGGGAAACAGGACAGACAGCTATTTATTGGTCTAATCATTGGACCCAAGATTTTTGACTCCAGTCCAACAACATAGCACATATATTTTTCTGACTACTAGGATCGCATGCCATGTCCTGTGTACTTCTAGATACAATTCTTTTCACATTCCAGAAAAAAGGGCGGAACTCCTGATTTCCATACCCTGTACATCTCCCGGCTCTTCAAGGCGATCAATACTTGTGAGCATATACTGGTTTGCTATATTCGTTCTAGTTCTATGGTTGGTGTTTAGAGGTGCTCGCAAGTCCAGCGCAAATAGGCCATCGACTATACTTTTAGACTTTCCATCTCCATTTAAGAGACGCAATGCAAGCGTGCGGTAAATGAAACTAATTACTCGCGGAGCGAACTGAGAGCTGCTAGAATAGGAACTGATAAAAAAACGCTCCTTTTAGTGTTTATTGCCGAATTGAAACAGATTTTTTAGCTTGGGTTTTAAAAATACAGGAGATTTTTTTAATGAATATTAACTCACTGTGTTCACTGCTGGCACTAAGTTACTTCTGCACTCGCCATGCATACCGCTACCAGGGTGTGTTAATGTACTCGTCCGTAAGAGCGAGTCACCGGAAGTTCCACCATCCTGGTTAGCTCTCTAGTGGCTGACCGCATTCATCTCTATTTAAGAAACGTGCGCCTGTCGCGCTCAGCACCAGCCATGGTGAATCTCTCAATACCCGTTGTACTTACTCCAGGGACAATCTCGTTTCGATTGGTGCACAGAGGAATATGGCATTAGAAATGAGGGTGGAGAGCCACAAAGAGCGTATGTCAAATGGCCTTAATTGTGGTTTGGTTAATGTGAGGTCACTTATTAGGCATCACTCAGATTCATTTACTATTGGAAGTCAATAATCTGGATGTTCTGTTACTTACAGAAACCTGGGCACGTGTAGATGGGAAAGTTGAATTAGGCCAGGCCTGCCCCCGGGTTTAATAATGTTCAAAAACCTCGGGTAGGCGGGAGAGGTGGGGGTGTTGGAATCATATTTAAAGATACCTGGAACCTCGCCCCACTGTGTGTAGGAAGTCCCTGGGTTTGAGTTACTCTGGTTCTCACTTAAGAATAATGGGGGTGCGTTGTGCTCTGGCATACTCTGTTTTAGACCTCCGGGAGGCGCTGCTCCCAGCTACCAAGAAATGATTGACGTGTTGTATAATCTTTCACACTCCCACTCTAAATTAATGATCCTGGGAGATTTTAATCTCTGGGAGACCGGTAGCCTCAACACAGCTTTTAAAGAGCTGTGCCTAGCATGTGAGAATGTTAATCTACAGCAGATGGTGCTGAGTCCCACCCATCAGGGTGGTCATGTGTTGGATCTTACATTTGCTAAGGAAAAGGATGTAGCAGTGAAAGAGATACTCCCACTATGTTGGACAGACCACTTCATGGTTCTTTTCTCCCTACGGCTAACTACCCCTATTAAACAAACCTCCCACCCAGTTAACACTCGTAATGGTAGTGAATGGTCTAAAATTTTGAAACTAAAAGAACTCCCACAGTTTGTGGATATTAGTGGTTTTGACATTAATAGCTCAGTGGATGAAAATGACTTGCATCTAAGCAATCAGATTACCAACTCACGAGATATAGGCTGGCATCGATGAGGAAAGCTAAGGGAGATAAACCGTCCGCCCCCTGGTATAATGAGGAGCTTAGGGTGTTGAAGACCAAATGCAAACAAGCGGAGAGGAGATGGAGGAGGAAATACCAGGTGACTGATATGGCAGCCTTGAAAACACTATTGCATAGTTCTAAAGTAATGATGGGTAAGGCTAAAGCAAAATATCTGGAAGAAACTATTTTGCAATCCCCTAGTAAGCTTAATACCTTATTTAGCCTAGTTAAAGATATGTTTAATCCAGAGTGCGCAAAGAGTGAGATTCCAGCATCACAAGAACTCTGTGATGACCTGGCAGTCTTTTTTGAAGAAAAAATGAACAACATTTTAAATGGATTTAAAGTCCCAAGTGCTCGTAAGACGGACACTGAAGGCGATCTGCTGCTATCAAGAGGCAGTACTCCTGAGGTAACAACAGAATGCCTGAGGCCTCTGGAGTCCTTCAAGGTTCCATCGCAAGAGGAATTTAACATCATTTCAGGTAGTAACTCTTCAGGCTCCCCCTTGGACCCGCTCTCTCATAAATGTAAATGTACATTTATATAGCGCAAATCGCCCACATCGCAGGCATCTATGCGCTTGCTTAGGGAACCCGTCCTGGTATTCCCCTGTGAGATAACCCCGGCAGGGCATCCACAAGGTGAAAGCCAGGCATCCCGCCGCGAGGGGCCGTTGTGGAGATTAAGCAAGCTATTGCCCAGAGTCGCAGAGTGTGAACCCGTGAGTCGAGTAGGCACCGGAGCGAGAATTATCGAGTCCGTGGAATTATTGAGCCCAACCCCCGTCGAGGCGGGGAATTGAACCCTGACCCTGGGCCGATCTCAGCTTCCGGGTCTGCCGCCTCTAACCCCTGAGCCACACTTCTCCACTAAGATGTGGCAGGTGCTCAGTAAGGAGCTTTTTCAGTGGTAGGTGCTCAGTAAGGAGCTTTTTCCATTTCTCCATCAAATCTGCTCCCAATCTCTTAACAAGTGGCACTGTACCAGAGTGCTGGAAAAAGGCAGTTGTCTGCCCCCTACTGAAAAAGCCTACTTTGGACCCTCAGTGCCCGTCTAACTACAGACCGATCTCCTTGCTTCCCTACCCGATTAAGATCTTAGAAAAAGTAGTGAGTAAATTGCTTACTATACATGCAGAAGAAAATCTCCGGGACGAGGTCCAATTTAGATTTCGGCCTGAACATGGTACTGAAACTGTTCTAGTGACTGTTCTAGACGACCTGCGAAGGTGTGCAGACAGTGGCCAAACTGCCATATCAGTGCTCCTTCAATATGGTCAACCATAAAATACTGATTGAGAGACTTGAGGAATGTGGCATTATGGGCAGGGCTTTGGACTCATCATGCTGTATCCTGCTGGGGCCCCGCTACTCCTCTAAGTTAGTATGGGTCACCAGCATGCCACTAGATGTGAGGTTTCGGATTTGCGTTTTTAGGGAAGAAACTTCCTCTGTCAGGATATTTAGCTTCTGCACTAGCTCAGATAGCTGGTCAGACACGATGATTTGAGCCATTTGATACAGATTTTCCAGATTATTAATGGAGAACCCGAAGGGAATTTTTGCGCCTGCTGGTCTTAGTGGGGGGGGGGGGGGGGGGGGGGGGGGGGTTATTGGAATCGGGTTCTTGGGTGGTGAGAGTGCAATCCCACTGCCTAATGTTAAAGTTGTGGCTAGTAGTTAATACCTATTGGTGCACACAATTATTGGTATAGCCTCCATATCCTTATCGGAACAGAGTAAATCTTCTGAGATATTAGGTTGTGTGGCTTGAAGTGATCTTCCTATATCGGTTTCTATTTCAGTCCAAGTTGGTAATTCTATCAAAGGGATTGCTGGTTCATTTGATACATTTGGTGGAATCTCAAACGTTGAAAGTGTTTCACCTACTCTTGGGGTCATTTTATTCAGAAAGTTTTCCTCTTGTTTCCCATAGGATGCCATGATCCTAGATATATGTGAACTGGCTTATGTTTCTTGCATAATAGCGATTCTACTTACTCTAAAAAATTATCAATCTCCTCCAGAGTACAGTTCTCTGCTGCACCGCTTATTTTTTTCCCCCTTCTCCTTGCCCTCCGGGGCTTTCCATTTGCCCATGCTAATATTGTTTTTTGGGGGGGATGGGGGGTGTAACAGACACAGACATTAATCCCAGCTAGCTAGTGATGCCTTTTTTTTTATTTTTTTTTTTTAGAGAAAACAGCCTCTAGCTTCTCCTCTTGCTATTGGCAAACAATGGAAACAACAGAGTTATCAAATGATCACACAAGTGGAAGTCAAAACAGTTTCCAAGGCAAAGTCTTGCAACTGTTAAAGTTTTGGTCCACAATAAAAATGTCCACCAGAAGTCATCAGCAGATAATCCTTTTAAAATGAGAAAATGTTTAGTCTGATCACCAATTTCAGCCCTGGAACCAGAGGACAAAGTACTGTAGGTAGCAAAAATAGTCTTACCAGTAGAGCAAGTCTGCGAGCCACACAGTTTGAGCCAAGGAGCTAAGGCGGGGTGGGCTCTGGCCTGTCTTTTCCTGTCTCAGTCGGGCGCAGACTGGTGCGCCCTTGTGAGGTAATATGAATTTTATGGTCAATTGTGTCCCCTATCGTAGACCCCAACGGCTCCATGTGCGTGCTTCAAGTACATGTATGTTCCCTCCACAACCAGCTATGAAGACGCAAATACATTTGCGTCCAACGTTAACATGTCCTCTTTCAGATCCACCATAAATGGGTCGAATATTCCGTTCCTAAGTATGCCTTGCCACCGTCTTTACATGGTGTACTTTTCACGTTTCCCTGGCTCTATTGAGTTAGGCCCGGATTCATGCCATCGAGCCCTTTTTGCCTTCCTGCCTTCTGTCTATGAAAGCTGCAGCCTGCTGTATCCATGACCTCTGCCTTACTCCCTGCGCGGCGAGCGGTGCCCGGCTCGGCCTGCTTGCCTGCCAAAACTGTATTCAGACTTCAAGTTATCTGCTCCGCTCCTCGAAAATACATTCCTGTCTAGTGATTTAGGAAAACATCTCCCCAGCTGCAGAGCAAAGGGCCCGGCCTTTCTGTCTCCGTGCAAGTAATTCACAGCTCCTGTTACCATGGTAGGCCCATGGCCCCTCGCATCTCACGTAGACACGTAGACACATATGCACGCACTAGCAGTCAGTATAGAATAGCCTCTGCCCGAGAGACCTTTCCTTCCAGATAATACAGTTCCTCCAACACAAGATATTAGATATGATTTGGGATTAGGTTGTTCTGACACCCCAGACTTCTGTCTCCTCATGTAAGGCTAAATGTCAAGTCCCCTTCACCCTCCAGTTCCACGTCAATCACACGTCATGCTGCTGGGCGCGCATCTCTGCCTTCTATTTCTGCTGACTCTGCAGGATTCTCCTATGGATCCACCTACCTGTGACACTTCTCTAGGACGTTTCTAGCACACACCTCCGTGTACGCCCTCGTGCACGCCTTTTGTTACGTACATGTGTTCTTATCTCGTCTCTCTCAGCTGTTACGCCTTCTGCATCTGACACCACTGTAATGCATTGACTATATATATGATATTCTGTTAATAAAGCATTGTGATTCCCTTCCTGAACCCTTGTGGTGATGGAACATGATACCTGGTTCGAACCAATTCCTTTTTAAGGAATAAAACCCTTACAAACCTCAGATGCCACGGACTCTGCCTCTTAATTTTTGACTGAGTTATTCTTATTGAACTTTACCGCATAAATTAAGTATAGGTAATTTAAATTTACCACACTTGGCCCGGGCGCTAACCGCAAGGTGGAAGTGTTGGTGCGCCTTTGAGGCGCCGGATGTGTGGCTCCACTCCCTGACGTGAGGTGCGCAAGCTGGTCCCACCCCAGCAATGGCGACAGTAGTGCAAGGAGAGTGGCAGCAGCAGTGAAGTAACCGGTGAGTGGAGAGGCCTCCTGAGGCCCAAACAAAGCATCCCGTGCTGCATGAATATAGAGGCACCTTGGAGGCGTTGGATGCCGATGTAATTGCAGTTGAGAGGTAACCCTTTTGCTGTACTTTATATTCTTGCTGGCTTTACAACTCTAAGCACTTTAAAAGTAGAAAGTGCCTGTGCTCCTCCTTAATAGATGGTACAATCAGCATATTCCCAAATGTTACGACAGTAGGTGGCTTCTATTGGTTCTGCACAGCAGCAGTCGTCGCGCCGGGAGTGACAACTGCATCACCTATATAGACGCCACCTTGGCGCGCTGTCAGTTACTTTTCACGACTTCCCACGACAGAAGCAGGGTCCCATGAAGCGCACAAACACTATTGTGTCCAAACTAGGGCCCAGAAAGGGAACAATCAATTCTGGGACTTGTATAGCGCAACTATTCACCGGTGAGGGTCGGACTGGGTAAAGGATCAAGAGCCAGGTCCTGAGGTCCTTCATGAATTGGGTAAGCGACGCAGATTGCCTGGGTGGAGGGGCAGAGTGTTCCAGGTCTTGGCAGTGAGGAAGGAGAACATCATCCTCTGTTTTCTGGTGTTGTGGATCTTGGGGACGGAGGTAAGTGCGAGTTGGGAGGATCAGAGTTGTCTGGCGGGTAGGTGGAAAGTGATGTGGTGGTGGATCAAATAAGGTATGTGGAATGTGAGGTGGTGGTTCAGGTATGCCTGTCTGTCGTGTAAAGCTTTGTAGCCATGAGTGAGGAGCTTGAAAGTTGTTCTCTTGTTGACTGTCAACTAGGCGTGTGGCAGGGGGGTGGGGTGTGGGGGTGCTTTGGGACAGCCGGAAGCAGGAGACGCAGGAGAGGGAAGTTACACTGGAGGGGGGAATGGCCACGGGGGAGCACAAGGGCGACGAGGGAGAGGACAGGAAAAAGAAGAAAAGTAAAAGTAAAAAGCAAAGCCCACAAGCAGAAAAGCAGCAAGAGGGACAGAAACAGCAGACAGAGACCGAAAGTCAGTCAAGCAGCAGAGCAGTGACAAAATACTTCTGGACCACCTGGTCAGGTGCAGCAGCTACAAGACGGAGCTGCGCTCTGGATAGAGCAAGTCTACTAAATGATAGTAGACCCTAGAAATCTCTCTGCAGAACAGGAAGGATGGATGGATGGATGGATGGATGGATGGATGAAGGGACGGACGGATGGCCCGGGCAGGAATCTACGGCAAGATACTGTCTCTACCAGAAAAGGGTTTACCTAAGAAAAGTAACTTGATCACCTGATAGAGCCTTATAGCCGCGGAGTCCTGCAGGACCGAACGGGTTATATTTCGGTCCCTGCAGACCGGACTGTCCAGGAAGTAATGCTTGGTAAACGTGTGCAAGGAAGCCCAAGTTGCTGACTGGCAGTTGTCCTAGCTTTAGCTGTGGTGGAATGAGCCCGCAAGCCTTCAGGAGGCTGCCTTTTTGTCAGTACATAGAAGATCTTGATGCAGAGAACGACTCAGATGGTCAGTTTCTGCATAGCCTGATCTTTGTGCGCACCAACCTAACCCACAAAGAGTTAGTCATCCAGCCGGAACTCGTGTGCTGTCAAGTAGAACAACAACGCTCTTTTTGGGTCCAGACAGTGGAGTCTTTCCTCTTTCTTAGAAGATGTGGAGGAGCATAGAAGGTGGACATGGTGTCAGACTGGTCCATATGAAATGGCGTCTGCACTTTTGACAGTAAAGAGGCACTGGTGTGAAGCACCCGTTTCTCCAGATAAACTGATAAGATTGGAGGCTTGCAGCTCACTCGCACTCCAGACCGATGTATTCAATACACAAAAGGCTGTTTTGCTGGTGAGTAGCCTGAGGGGGCAATTGTGAAGATTCTCGAAAGGAGCCCACATCAAGAATAAGAGGAGCAAATTAAGGTTCACTGAGGCATAAAAAAAAAGGATAGAGGGGACCATATGTATAAGACCCTTCAAAAATCTATTTACAATAGTGGACTTAAAAAAAGAGGGTTGGTCAGGCAGTCAATTCCGAAAGGTAACCCTTCAGAGTACTCAAAGCAGAGCCCTGCTGAGCAAGGGTAAGACTAAAAAGCAAAATAACAAAGTGAGTCAATGGACTTTTCTGTACAGTATGATACTGAATTTGTCCGCTCTGGCGTTCAGAGAACCTGCCAGGTGTTGAACCACCAGAGACAGATATAGATATAGATATAGATATAGATATAGATATAGATATAGATATAGATATCATGCTACTGCAGCCATGTCCAGATACGCAGGGCATCTTCACAGATGGTCCACGAGCCCCGCCCTGTTTGTTGCAGTACCACATGGCGGGTGGGATGTCAGTGAACACCTGCACTGGCCTTCCCTTGATAAAGGGTAAAAAGGCTTTCAATGACAGTCTAATCGCACAGAGCTCCAGCATGTTGATGTGCAGACCAGATTTGGATGGAGACCAGGATCATCTGTTCTCCACTTCTCCCAGAAGGACGGCCCATCCCAGGAGCAACACAGCTGTCACTACTGTGAGATGTGGTTGGGGGATAGAAAGGGGTCTGCCTCTGACCTAATCGCAGTTCGCAAGGCACCACTGTAAGTCCTTCAAATTTCCCTCAGCGATATGGACTATGTTGGAGAGATTCCACTGATGCTGAGCCCACTGGAACTTCAGGTTCCACTGCAGAGCCAGAATAAGCCATCTGGCAAGAGTCAGTAACAGGATGCAGAAGACCATGAGCCCCAGCAGCTCCCGACATTCTCACCGAAATCCAGGACAGAGGCTAAACCAACTGTATAAGAGCCTGAATATCCAGGAATTCTCTCAAAAGGATAAGCCAAAAACTGCACTGTATCCAGAATAGCTCCAATGAAAGGTAGCTTCTGAGAGGTAGTCGGGTGTGACTTCAGCATGTTGACAGAGAACCCAAGAGAATGCAGGAGGTTTGCCATAGCCTGGAGGAGGAGACAACAGCATAGGGCAAACCCGCCTCTCAGCAGCCACTCGCTGAGATCAGGAAAGACTGATACGCTTTGGTGGTCACACGGTAAGACAAAAAGGGGGCACGGTGAACTTAAGATGCCTGTGGCTACTGTAAAACACAGATCGTGCCAATGGGTAGGCAGTACAGGGATTTGAAGATTGGCGTCCTGCATGTTCAGCATTACCATCCAGTCTCCTGGATACAGGGCAGACGATACCTGAGGCAACGTGAGCATCTTAAAGTTCTCATTTTTGAGGAAGTAGTTGAGATTTAGAAGATCTAGGATAAGACGAAAACCCTTGTCCTTTTCGGGGACTAGAAATTAGCGGAAATAGCAACCAAAGCCTACTTCGGGCTCCAGAACCTTCTCTAGGACTCCCTAGGGCAAGAGCCATGACTTCCTCGCGGAGCAGAGACAAATGATTCTGTGTCAGTCAATCGTAAGCGGTAGCATCAAAAGCCCCTTCAGGCAAGGGAGGCGCCCCTTCAGGCAAGGGAGGCGCCCCTTCAGGCAAGGGAGGCGCCCCTTCAGGCAAGGGAGCAACCCCTTCAGGCAAGGGAGCAACCCCTTCAGGCAATCTGCAGACCCACCTAGACGTTGCTATAGACTGCCAGTGTTGAGGTGATGGCAAATCTTCCCACCAACTGCATGCGCATGATCTAAAAGGCCAAGATTAGGAAGGTTAGAAGATGCGGGGGAGGGCGAGTGGGGGCTGGTCCATACAGCTGGCTACTCATCCCATAAGGTCATTAGGGATCGCACCATAGTCCACGCAGCGGCTGGGAAGCTTGTGTGGCACGGTGGCTGGAATAGGGTTGGCACGGTTGAAAATCTCTTCTGTGGCCGCAGAAGGCAGACTGGGGACTGAGGCAGCCAAAAGGCTCAAGGACTAGGCCGTAGCAAGTGAGTCCTTAAATTGATCCAGCACACAAGCCTGCCTTGTCTTCGAAAAGACAGGTGGCATCGAACAGCATTTCCATGAGGGAAGCCTGCCCAAAATGCATGTGGTGTTCACCGACCGCAATGCAAGGCTAGAGTAAAAAAAAAAAAAACTTTCCCAAGCTGTCCAGTCTTTTTAATTATCTGTCCAGGGAAGCAGCATGTAACACGACATGGGAAGTGGAGACTGGGAGGAAATTTGGGTCCCCTGGAGCGGGGCCAGTAGCAGCGGGCAATCAAATTTCACAGAAGCCCCTGTGCATCTTGCTTTAGTGCCCTGACTATTTTGAGTGGGTCAAAGAGGACTTTGGACTCCTGGAACGGTCCAGACGTTCCCTTTTTAAGTGGGATGATTACTTCCGCATTGTCGCATGCCGGGTTTCAAGCAAGTTTCAAGGACCACTTATTAAAATCCTTCAGCGCCATGGTCTGGCAGTCAGAGCATGACTTGGAGTTGTGGACACGCTCAAGACTCCACAAACACAGGAGGGTGATGTTCCCTCACCAACAAGCGCCACAGAGTTAAAAAACAGTCTTCCTCTGACATCCTCGATACACCAGGAGAACAAAAGCTCAGAAAAATGTTGACAAAATGTTGCAAAAATCCTATCAACAAGCATTTGCAAGGCAATAGGTCTCTCCTTTAGATCCTTATAAGGATTTAGATAATGCAGCATATTGTGCGGCCCGGACCTTTCAGAGTACAGAGTCGCTGATGGGCCAGGGGTGTCCTATGATTTGGGGCAAATACAAGCAGCGATCTCGGAGGGTTGTGGGGAAAGTGTGAAGAGAGACTGCACAAGGTGAGCAGGCGCAAAGGTAAAAATTAAAGTGGGCACGTAGTTAAAAGGTGCACAGCCACCAAAGTAAAATAATTAAACCTGCAATACAAATACCGACCAAAACATGTACATTGTCCGTGATTAGGATGCTGTGCCGATACACAAGCTAAGGCAAACAAGGAAAAAAAGTAGTGCATACATTAGAACCTATATAAAACAAGCATTTGCAATGCAATAGGTCTCGCATTTTAGAAACTTTGACCTATTGGTATTGTACATGACAATGCCTTTTATTACTGCAGGTTTTTTAAACACAAAAAGAAAGCAGCGAATGTAAGAATCGTGTATTTGTAAAAAGCTGCCATGCTGTTCTTTCTCAAGGCTCACTGCTGCCATCGCTTCGCGGTCAGTTCACAACGAAAACCGTTAGCAACAGCTCACCACATAAAGAGTCTCGATTAACCGCTTGAGCAACATAAGGCATTTAGAGCACACACAGACAGAACCCATATGGTGTGCGAGTAACGCGACCCCATTTGTACCGACCCAAGGACGGCTGGGCAGTCCCTTCCGGGCCATTGCATTTGTTTTTTCCAGGGCATACTTTAGGAGAGGTTTCTCCCTAGACCAATTGCAGGTTGTTTGGGGAAGTTCTACCACCAAGACCCTCCTCTCACCTCACAGCCTGTCAATCAGTATAAATTGCCTCGCCGTGGTAGTTTATAGTAACCAGCAAAGCAGGGCTTAGTGGCAGATTAAGAACGGTTGATCAGAGGTGAGAGGTAAGCTCTTGGTCTGGTGAATCTCCCTCCGTACTTTCAGAGGGCTGGCACGTCATTTTTTTTTTTTTTTTTTTTTTTTAAGACGTTTATTAATGTTCAAAGGTACAGTACACATAGCAAAGCCTACAACCCTGCGGGCCGGCTGCAAATGAACGGTAAATCGTGGGGGTGTGGGCCATCATAAAAAGGGCATGTCATTGCGTCCCTTGTGTCCCCGGTGTGCTAGGACTTGGAGAAGATAATCACATTTTCTTAAGTCAAGAAAGGAAAAGTCCATAAATGACGCCTTATTTTTCATTTTTTTTCTAGAACTGAGCCATGAAATCGGCAAACTAAACAAAACAGTTCGTATCGGTGCGTCCCAATGTTCCTATCGTGGCTTCCCCACTCGAAGTCTGTCCCACAGGCACGGTGTTAGCAGGTGCCACCTCTGTGCGGTGTGTTGTTTGCCGATGCTGTCACAGCGCAACTGGAGGTCAGAGGTGTGCGTGCGCAAGTGTGCCTGAACTTGGAGTGGGATGGCCCCTGCGGGCCATGGTGTGCCATCGGTCGCCGGCCTTGTTAGTGGAGCATGTGGCATTCCTGGCACGTCCTTATTACATAAGATTTTCAGGTCTTTGATTTAATCGGACCATTTGTATTTCTCGTTGGTATTTGAACAACATTGTCTGGTCTGTTTATTTGGTGTGCTTAAACCAGTGCTTGAAATGGAAAAATAGAAGTGCAGATACTCTGTACCAGTTTGAGATGTGCCGGTATACTCCAGTTGAAAGTATTACGTCACTTTTGAGATGTGCCGGTACTCTCCATCTCAAAATAAACAAGCCTTGCTGGTTATATCCTGGGTGGCCTAGAAAAAAGACTGGCCTATCTCAGAAGTAGGTTTTGTAAATATCAGTCATTAAGAGCCCTGCGCTCTGCCAATTAAGGACTTTTCCAATTACCGAGATTTAGCACACCCAGGAGGGGCAGACGCTTCTTTGCACTTTTAGCAATCAAACTGTGGAAGGGTTTCCCAGTCAATCTTAGAATTCGGACAACAGATGGCTACCTCATTGATACCCAAGTCAAAAGAGAGAGGGGTTAGTGTTATGTTTGGATTCAGCCAAAATTTCCAAGGAGTTAAGCGATTACAAAATAAGGAGCTCAGCTAGTGTAAGTTAACCGATCTTTTTTGCCATTGTCTCTTTTTTTGCTCTGAATACCACGTGACTCATTAGCAGTGGATGTAACAAACTACACCGATTCGTGTCATACTCTTGGTTTAATAAGATAGGCATTTTTACTTCCAATGTGCCATAAAGGTCACTCTGATAATGACAACTCTGTGCCAACCCCTGTGCAGCTGCAAAGAGTAGTGATATAGGAAATCGATGTGAAGCACATACTTAGCCCACCTACTTCTAAAACACAGCATCAGACTTTAGAGTACATGTTCTCTAGCAGCATGTGCGGAGGACATAATCCTACTGCATAAAATGTAATTATTCAGAAACCTGTAACAATTTTACAGATTATACATATTCTGGGCTGAAAACATTAGTATAATAACATTTATTTTGTCTATATATAATTCTTGGAACATAAAGTAGTATTCTCTTGAGTTCTGATGAACGGTATTCGAAAATAAGGAAAAAGCTACTAACCAGTATGAATCTGTTCTTGGCATGTAGGACTCCTCCCCTGGACTACAGTGCGCATGAGCATCTTCTCCATCCTCAGATTGTTTTTAGCCATTGTGGCAAAGATGGAGTATAGAAAAGTAAGATGACCATGTAAATGTATGTAGAAATGAATTACTGCAGCTGTGACAGGCACCGGGGAGGAGGGCGGGCGATATGAATGTCAGCAGCCCTACATGCCAAGAAGAGATGCATACTGGTAAGTAGCATTTTCCGTTCGAGGCATGTGGGCTGCTGAATTCATATCTTAGCATAAACTGTATAGCAGTTTCTCCTCTAGCGGTGGTCACCTCTACCAGCTGCAGCAGTCTGAAAAAGAGTTTTGAGGACAGCCTGGCCTACAGCAGCTTGTTGCTTTGCTTGCACGTCTACACAATAGTGTTTAGTGAAAGTGTGTATGGTAGACCATGTAGCCGCCCTACATAGGTCTTCTAGTGGAATATTTCCTAGGAAAGCCATGGATGCCCCCATTTTGGGCGTTAAGTGGGCTTTTGAGGGAACTGAGTGCGCTTAGCCTTTTGATAGCATATTTGAATGCACTTAACTATCCATCTGGCTATTTCTGTTTCTGAAATAGGATTACCCTTATGTTGTGGAGCAAAAGCAACAAATAGTTGTTTTGTCTTTCTGAAAGCTTTAGTTCTGTCAACGCAATATAACAGAGCTCTTTTTACATCTAGTGTGTTTAGGGCTCTTTTAGCCACTGACTGCGGGTTTTGGAAGAAAACTGGCAAATCTATTGACTTATTGATATGGAACGTTGATATAACTTTTTGCTTGAACTTAGGGTTAGTACAGAGCACTACCTTATTATGATGTATTTGCATGAAAGGTTCTTGAATTGTTAGTGCTTGTAGCTCACAAACTCTTCTGAGGGAGGTAATGGCAACTAAAAATGCCACCTTCCATGTTAAGAATTGTAATTCACAGGAATGGAGCTTTAGTTTGCGTGCCACTAATGGAATCAGTGGGGTTGGCAGAAAAGCGTACGCAAATCTGCCTGACCAGTTCATCCATATCGCATTGCCCTGTGACAACGGGTGTGGGAACCTGGCAGCAAAGGACTGGCATTTTGAGTTTTCATTTGTGGCAAACAGATCTATCTCTGGATGCCCCCACTTTTGGAAGAATGGTTTGAGGACTGGAGGGTGAATTTCCCATTCGTGTTTTCTGTTGGCTGTGTCTGCTTAGTAGATCTGCGATTTGATTGTCTATTCCTGGGAGGTGTTCTGCCAGGAGAAAGATGTTTTTGGGAGTTGCCCACCTCATATGCTCTGTGCTAGGTGAGACAGCATCGGAGTGTGTGTCCCTCCCTGTTTCTGGATGTAGTACATGTCTGTCATGTTGTCCGTCCGATTAATACAGCCTTGTTGTGCAAGTATTTCTGGAAGACTTTCATTGCTAGAAATATTGGTAGCAACTCTAAGTGGTTTATTTGCAGTGTCTTTTGCTTTACTGTCCATAGCCCTTGGACTGTGTATTGAAGTAGGTGGGCTCCCCAACCGGTCAGTGATGCGTCCGCTGTTAGTACTACCTGTGAACCGGCTCTTGGAACAGTCGCCCCTTGGAAAGGTTTTGTGGGTTCCACCACTGCAGAGAGTTGTAAGTGCGACTGTCTACCAACACTAGGTCTTTTAGTTGTCCTTGAGCTTGGTTCCACTGCCGTGCTAGGGATTCCTGCAATGGATGCATTTGAAGTCGGATAAGAGGGACAATGAATATGCAGGAGGCCATCATGCCTATAAGCTGCATGAACACTCGAGCTGGCAAGGAGTGTTGTGGCTGAAATCTTTGAATTAGAGACTGCATGTTGGCTATCCTGGCTAGATTTGGATATGCTTTTGCCACTGAGGTATCTATTGTTGCTCCAAGATATTGTTGTATGTGGGAGGGCTGCAGATGTAATTTTGGGTAATTTATGGAAAATCCCAGACTGTGCAGCACCTGGATTGTCTGAGATGTGTGGTTTGCACACTGTGCGTATGAGTTGGCTTTCATGAGCCAATCGTCCAGGTAGGGGAACACAAGGATGTGTTGCCTTCTGAGGCGTGTGCTGCTAGGCATTATGTAGTTACCCCGAAGGGGAGAACTTTGAATTGATAGTGTTGACCTATTGTGAACCAGAAGTATTTCCTGTGAGCTGGATGTATATGTATGTGAAAGTATGCACCCTTGAGGTCTAATGTAGCAAGGAAGTCGCCTTGTTGGAGTAACGGGAGTACTTGTTGAAGAGTGATCATATGGAAATGCTCTGAGATTATGTATTGGTTCAGAGGTCTGAGGCCCAATATTTGTCTGAGGGACCAATCCATTTTGCGAATAAGGAAGTATAGGGAGTGGCTCTATGGCTCCCTTTTCTAGCATGGATGTTACCTCTTGTAACAGCATGATGTGTTCTTTGGACATAGGACGGTGTTTGGGTGGTATGTTGGGTGGAGTAGGAGTGAGTTCCAGGCAATAACCATACTGGATAATTTGTCTCACCACCTGTCTGTGGTAATTGCGTTCCAGACTGGTAGGAATTGTGTTAGTGTGCCTCCGACCGGTGTGGAGTGGTCTGGGGAGAGTGTGAGCAAGTCACTGTTTGGTGGCGGTGGAGGCTTTGGTGTTGTTGCCACCACGTCCTCAGCCCTTGTTAATATTGCCTCTAACCTCCTCTGTTGGAGCCTTTATTAAAGGTGCTCTGGGTATTACTTTTGAATGTAGAGGAAGTTTGGGATGTGTTGTCTCTACCTGAGCCTCGAAAGGAGGAGCGGCGAAAGGAACTTCTAGATTGTTGAAACTGAAGTGCGCCCATAGACTTCGCAGTATCGGTATCTTTTTCATCTTCTCTAAGATGGTATCTACTGCAGGGCCAAACAAAGTCTTGGTTAACTGGCTGGTTGAGGATGGTTGATTGCACTTCATTCTTAAATCCGGAAATGCGTAGCCACGCATGCCGGCGTAGTAATACGCTAGGTGTTGATGGACCTAGCCGCTGTGTCAGCTACGTCAAGTGCACATTTAATGAAAGCATTTGTGATAAATCTGCCTTCCTGTATTAGGTAGTTAGTTTTAGCTTTAAAATGTTCTGGCAGGTGTTGTAGTAAACCTTCTAACTGGTCATAATGTGCTCTATTGTATCGTGCTAATAGAGCCTGTGTGTTAGCAATTCACCAAGTGTTTGCTGCTTGGGATACCACTCTTTTGCCTGAGGCTTCTAGTATCTTTGACTCTGTCAGGAGGGGGAGCATCTCCGGTTTGTGAAGTAGCTCGTTTTCGAGCATTTGCTACTACTAATGAGTCGAGTCTAAAGGCAACTGTGACTTAATATAAGAAGGGTCTGTAGGGGCTGCTTTATACTTTCTCTCAATTCTGGGATTGAGGACACACGCTCTGGCTGGATCTTCAAATATGTCTGGCGCATGTTTTAGTACCCCTTTTAACATAGGAAGTGTACGTAAACTTTTTTCTGAAGTTGGAAAAGTGTCAAATAGGAAATCTTCTATTGGGTCAGTGTGCATGTCTACATTATGATATTTAGCTGCTCTACCCACTAGTTTGTTAAAGACAATGGTGTCGTCAGTAGGCAATGGCTTTGTAGGATATGTATAGGTGTCAGGGGTGGGTTGTATGTATCATAAGGATCATTCTGGTCATCCCATGTGTTATCTTGTATATCCTGATCCTCAGGTTCTACAAAGTTATCTTAATCTTCCCCTATGTTCTCCGTCTCATCATAATTTGAGGGAGAGTAAGGCACATAAGGCATGTCAGGAAAGAAAGGAGGAGGAGGAGTGAAAGTCCTTGAAGGAGATGTTGCAAAGTCTTTCTTCTTTGGAGGAACAGTGGAAGGAGTGTCAGTGTCCAAAGGTCTCTTCTTCCGACGGTAAACTGTTACCCATGCTATTTCAGGGTCTATATACAGTTTAGGCTATTCTTCACTCTCTGGATCAGTATGGAAAAGTTCTTCCTCAACTGTCCGTGTTTTTGGCGCCAATGTTTTTGGCTTAGTCACTGGTTTGTGATGAATCTTTGGCTCGAGTGCCTTTGGCTGAGGAGCTTTTTTCGGCTCGAGTCCTTTTTTTCGGGTCGGCGACTGTTTTTGGTTAGAGGTTTTTTTTTTTGCTGGCTCTACTGCCTTTTTTGGTTCTGAGACCTTCTTTGATTCGACAACCTTTTTCGGATCGACCTGTGTTTTCGGTTCGATAGCCTTTTTCGGATCTACTGTTTTTTTGTGTAGAATCTAGTGCCTTCTTCGGGTCGACAGGATTTTTAGTGTGACCTGTTTTTTGTCGGTCAACACTCTTTTTCGGCGGCTGTTGTCAGGTTGTCTATTCTTTTGGGATCGACAACCTTTTTTGTTTCAACACCCTTTTTTGTATCAACCAGTTTCTTTGGCTCGACAACCTTTTTCGGTTCGGCAGCCTTTTTGGGAAGAGTGTAGCTTGTTCCCGGGGTATCAGAAGGCTTAGGTTTGGTCTTCGGAGCCGAGCCAGAAGGCAGGGCTTCTGAAAGAGTTTGTCAATCTTGGCTAAGGCCTCTAAGCGATGCTTCGACCGGAGCCTTGCCTTGACATGGAAGCGGGGGTGGGGACTTGATACTCACGGTTTACCCCGGTGTGATCTGGTCATCCGAGTCCGACTGGTCCTCTACGGTGACAATTTCTAGGTCGGAGTCCGCCGCTTCTGGGAGGGAGAAAATCTTCTCCGGTTCCGGTGCCTGCCGCTGCATCTCTTGTCTTCTTCGACCGGAACTGAGCACAAGCTGGACAGTTTTCCTTGTTGTGCTCTGGAGAGAGGCACTTATTGCATACTGTAGGTTTATCAGTATGCGGGTATTTGGAGTGACATTATGGGCACCTTTTAAATGGGGTCCTTTCCATCGGCAGCAGGCCCATGTGGCGTAGAAAAGGCCAAACGGCCCGCGTTGTCGACCGGATCGAGATGGAAAGTGTTATTGAGTCAAGGTTTACCGAACAAGAATAATACCGTCGAGGTAGAAGGCCTTTTGGCCTTAGAAAGTTGAAAAGTTTTGGTTCCGAAGTTGGGGTTGAGGAATAGCACCCGAAACCAATGGCGGAAAAAAACGATCTGAGGATGGAGAAGATGCCCATGCGCACTGTAGTCCAGGGGAGGAGTCACCTACCTTGTGATACTTCGAAGACTCTTCCAAGGACAACAAGGTGCCAACATCCGGACACAACACTAGGCGGCGATCTATTCTAAGATATGAATTCAGCAGCCCACATGCCTTGAACATACAATTTCTTTATATGATGGGCTCCATTCACACCTATGGAAGATGACCCGGCCAGCTATTACTTCAAAAGATATGGCAATAACATGCCAAGGATGGGAGGGGACCTCCCAAGGAGCTTTTATTTAGCACACAAGGGTCTGCAGAATCACTGTACCAGATGGTCTCTCCCTAGAGATTTAATTAGAAGCTCTGAGGATTGAACTGAGAGGGGCAAGAGAATAGTTGGAAGGAGATAGCTTAAGACAATTGAGGCTTTCAATAACCGTTATGAAATGTTGGTGCATGTAGAAGAGGGATTGTTTTGCCAATACAAGATGTATAACTAGGAAATGAACTGCACCACATGAGGAGCAGTAAGTCTGGTCATTTTAATAGGATTGGCTAAGG
Source organism: Lissotriton vulgaris (assembly GCF_964263255.1). NCBI lineage: Eukaryota > Metazoa > Chordata > Amphibia > Caudata > Salamandridae > Lissotriton > Lissotriton vulgaris. Next base: position 190,905,032 of record NC_141689.1, on the reverse strand, counting down.
TCACGATTGAATACTTACCTACCATCAAAAATACCCTGCTTAATCTACTGCATTGGGGTCATTTATTTCAAACTTAAGAGATGTAAAAACTCCATGCCTTAACTGAAAAGCTCCTGGCTGACGAATCGTTGATTTGTTATTATCTTTGTCTTGAATTGAATTGAGGTCATCCAGTTTGCTCCTGAATAGGTAGTCTGACTTCTAAGGGCAAGGCTCTGCCAAAGAAGTGTGTCCCCCTCCTGTGGAATAAGGAGCACATATTTTAAAGTTTCGTTATTGGGCTGGAGTTGTGCCAAGAGGAGCCTTGCAGAACGCACAGCTTCCAACATCAGCTATGTGACAGACATATACTTCAAAGCCTGCAGATGTCCCAAAATGTTGCTCGAAGATGCTAATTAGCATGAATGTCCACATCTGGTAGAAAGCATAAGCCGCAGCATAAACAGTTGTTGCCCTTGCCGTTAAACCATCAACGAAACGCAAATAAATCCTCGCCCGTAAAATTAAAAAATTTGAATATAGATTAAGCAGATGCCCCCTACGCCTAATATTTAACGCAGTACTTTTGTAACAGCATAGTGGGTAAAATCCTACAACAAAAGCTTCCTAAAGCCATTCTATGGCTCTCCAAACGCACGGTAAACAGAGTTTGCAAGAATTCTAAGCGACGTTGATTTTTAACAACCAGAGCGGGAGAAAAGTGGCTACTCAATCGGTCCTTGGAAAACACGCCTTCATTCAAGAAAAATGAAAAAAATCTGCACATTACAAAAGATCATCGACCTTCACGAGCTTGGAGCTTGACAGACTAGAACAAGCACAAACATGCGCGCCGCGCAGGAGGGTGGGGCGGGGGGGGGGGGGGGGGTGAGGGGTTGGAGGGGCGGGCGCGATTCACTCACGGGAGAGATAATTGCTGCCAGATGGCGACGCAAGCTCCCGCAAGTGAATCTCCTGACATGCACGGTTTGCCATTGAAGGATATGGAACGCATACACGTGCTTGGCTGAAAAGCGACGGGAAAAGGTATTTTTGCCTTGCAGCGTATGCGCGCTGCGAAGGCCGAGACCTAAAAAGGCATAAGACCACGTGTAACGGGGGCAGTCTCCTGGGAAGGTTTAAAACACAAATAGGCAGGTCTAATTTAGCATGCTGACCAAACAAAAGCATGCATTTATGAAGGGCACACACTGGAACTAGTTAAAAAGATGGGAGATGCTTCAAGCCACAGTCTAGATTACACCATGCCTCGCAGAGCAACGCTTGCGCTGCCCAGGCTCAACCTAAAGACAGACAGAGGGGTAGCTCTTCTCTCTACTCAGCGCTGACTGGCGTGGAAAGGAAAGAACTGATGTAAGCACACTGAAGTGGCACCTATATAAATGATGCAGACGTAAATTCCAGAGTGGACGCTGCCACAGAGAGCAGATCGACGCAATCTACTAGCGCACAAGGGTACTGCTCAGGAAATCTTAGAGCAATCTGGACGCCTGAGGAAATTCAAAATTAAAGAATAAGCTATAAGTCTCCATCAGATGTACACGTTAAAAGGCAATGGAGCCAGCACCACTGTTTGACCCCCCGCGAGGTGGCAATTTTCCTGGATACGCAGGCTCAGGCACCCAGTTTGACACAAATCCATGTGTTGGTATGCAATTGTATATTTGCATCATGGAGAATCCGTAGGACACCCCATTTCCTTAACTTTGTCCAGAGGGGCTCCCTTGGGACACAGTCAAAAGCTGTTCCATGAATTCCAGAAAGCAACAGTGCAGCAGGGTCTGAGAAGTTGTAGCCCTTCATGAGAGTAAGGATATTTCTAACATATTTGTTGAGGTACCAACTTCTCAACAAACCTGGTTTGATTTTTCAGAATGAGGCCCTTCTACTTCGTCCATTGTCCCAGATCCTCCAGGAGTAAGCTTGCAAAAAGATTTTGCTCCATTGTCCAGAAGGGGTATCAGCCTATTATTGCTGGGGTGAGATTTAGAGCCATGGGTTGAATGATGGCACCACATCAAGAGTCAGGTTTAGAAAAAATCCTTATACTGTATTCGAATAGAAGCACAAGCTTCCTGGCCCATTTCATTTTCATTTCATTTTATTGCATTTGTATCGCGCATAAATCACCCGAAGGTCTCAGAGCGCTAGCAGGCAAAGGAACCTCATGTCCATCGAACCCAGGAGAGTAGAGGGAGCTCATCTGGCTAAAAAAGCCAAGTTTTTAGCTGTCTTCGGAACTTCACATGATCAGGCTCTAGCCTGATCTGAATGGGGAGAGTTCCAGGCTTCTGGGGCGGTTTTACTGAAAGCTCTGTCACCATTTCTGACTGTCTGAACTCTGGGTACAGAGAGAAGGGCCTTGCTGGAAGAGCGTAGCGTTCTGACTGGGACGTGGGCCTTGAGGCTTGTGTTCAAGAGACAGGTCCATGACCATTTACAGATTTATGGACTAGGCAGCATAATTTAAACTTTATGCGCTTTTGTATGGGTAGCCAGTGCAAAGTCTGGAGGCAGGGGGCTGAGCATTTCCATAGTCTATCCTGTTAACAATGAGTCCTTGGACTAAGGGTATACGTGCTGAAAGTGGGATCCATTTGAAGATCTTCCTCAAACTGCGCATCAGGCCGTAACTGTTACCCACGGTTTTTCTGATGTGTTCAGACATGGTTAACTTATCATCTAGGATTACTCCAAGATTCCTGACAGAGGGCTTGGGGGCTGGGCAGGGACAGAGGGAAGCTGGCCACCAGTCTGGCGACCAGATTTTGTCGGCTTTGCCGAACAGCATAACCTCAGTCTTTCCTGCGTTCATCATAAGGTAATTCCTGGTTATCCATTCTTATATGCTGACCATACAGTTTTTGAACCTCATTTTTGTATCATCAGGGTTTTGATTGACGGTGATGAGGATTTGAGTATCGTCGGCATAAGATACGGTTTCAAAACCATGTGCTCTGATGATCTTCGCAAGGGGGGAGACATATAGATTAAAAAGGGTCGGGCTCAATATGGATCCCTGTGGGACACCCTTGTCACTTTCATAGAAAATGGAAAAGTGCGAGCCTATCTGGACCCTGGACCGCCTGTTGCCGAGATAGCTTGTCAGCCATTGAAGTGCGGCGCCTTTGACACCAACCTCCGCAAGGCCCTCTAACAGAACGCGATGCGAGATGGTGTCGAAGGCCGCACAGAGGTCCAGCAGGATCAATATAGCCGATTGTTTGGAGTCCAAGGACAATCATATATTGTCCACGACCTCAAGCAGGGCCGTTTAAGTACTGTGGAATGCCCTCAATCCGGATTGGGAAGGATCAAGGAGTTTGTTGTGATAAGCTGTTTATTTATTAGAGCCTCCATAATTTTTCCGAACAGGGGTAGAAGGGAGATTGGTCGATAATTGACTAGTTGGTCCGGGTCAGCTGTAGGCTTTTTAAAAATAGGCCTGATTACTGCCTCCTTCCAGTGCTTAGGGACGGAACAGTGAAGTCGGGATTGATTGAAGATGTTAGTTAGGATAGGGATCAGTACTGGGGAGATTTTGGATATACCTTGCGGAGAGGCAGGATCTCCCGGGGATCCAGACTTCATTTTCAGCAGGGTTTGGTTCACCTTATTTTCTAAAAAAGGGTGAAAACTCTTAGCGTGACCGTATGATCGTTGGGGTCGTTGTACCCATTGGCGTCTGGGGCAGTGGTCTGGTCTGTTGTCGTTGGCTGGGGAAAGCGTTTGTGAATGTCATCGACTTTCTCATGAAAGTAAGAGGCTACAGATTCTACCCAGTCCTTGGTATCGGGGGGGGCACCTGCTGCGATCCTGTTGGATTTGTGAAATCCTTAACAATGCTAAAGAGTTCTCTTTGTGAGTTGGCTGCTGATGCGATCCTGTTGCCTAGGTAAACTTGTTTTGCCTCAGCTATATCCTTCATATACTGCCGATGTGCGGCTTTATATGTTTCCCTGTCTTGGACACTTTTTGTGTGTCGCCATTCCCTTTCTGCCATCCTGGTAGAGTATTTCATTTGCTTCAGCTCTGACGTAAACCAAGGTGAATTGTTTTTCTGAGATTTGGATTCTCGTGTAGGTGCTATGTAATCTAATGCGAGAGTGATTGCCGATTCAAGTTTCATGGCAGCTAGGCTAGGGTTAGCGCTCTGAGAGATGGTAGGAGGAGAAAAGTTGGCGGCAAAGGCAACCAGGGTGATCTTATTCCATGGCCTGCTCTTTTTCAGCTTGGTCGGGCGAGTTGCCAAGGCCTGGGTGCCGTTTATGGCAAATTTTATAATGAAATGGTCCGACCAAAAGACAGGGTCGGTCTGTGAGATCGCTACCTTTGGAGAGTTGGTACATACAAGGTCAAGAGTGTGGCCGGCTACGTTGGTTGGACCTGTTGGAAGTAGGCGTAACTGTAAAGCATCCAGGTTGGTAGTTAGGTCTATGGTATGAGAATCAAGGGCTTGCTCGAGATGGTAATTAACCTCTCCTAGCAGAAGAAAATTTCCTGTGACGAGAGCATAGGGCGCTATTGCATCCACTAATTTCTCCGGGAAAGTCTTGTATCCAGGGGGCCTATAAATAAGGGCTATCTTCCATGATTCTTTATTGCCCACAGTCATAGTGGCAATGAGCATCTCACCCCAACATTCGAGGTTGGAGTCATTTATATAGATTTTTATAGATGACTTGTGGATTATGGCCGTTCCACCCCCTTTTTTATTGCCAGGGCGGTCAAGCCTATGTATTGTATATGCTGGGGGCCCATAAGGGGATTACCTGCTCAAATAGAGTCTGGGGAGACTGTTAGGCCCAGGGGCCCAATCTGGTCAGGCCTCGCCAGAACCAGTTTCAGCTCGCACATCAAGGAGGGCAGGTTATTAGTAGGGGGAGTAACACCCACAGATCCTTGATAACAAGGAGGGCTGGGAGCCTCACTGATGCTTGTGAGGCCATGGTCCCTCTCTTGCTGGGTGGCATAACAGACTAGGCTTTATGCAGATCCGCTGGAGGTGAAGTGTTTAGACAGAAATGATGACCTATCCGATTCAGCGATGTTAGCGCAACCAGCTCTGCCTCGACCTTCAATCTGCTGGTTTATCAGAGCCCAAAAGTTGTTCGAGCTGCTCTTTTTACTCATCTAGAAGAGTGCCATCCAGAACTGGTCAATCCGCCTGGTCTTTTCGGCCAATACTGCTAGCTTGATTAATTATTGCCTGGGTTGTTGCTACCTGCCTTCAGGGAGCTGCCCAAGGCTTTCTTCAAGCTCCATTTATAGCGGTTGGGGGTTAGGGGATGAGAGTCAGGAACTGTTTGAGGTGGGTCAGAGGAAGTGAGTTAACTGGCCTTGTGTGTGGAAAATTCGCAAGGAGCAGGGTAGTAAATTAGGACCACACAGCTATTTGAGATTTATTTATTTATTTTTCATTGGCGACCTCACTTGAAATCTAAGTATTCAGCCATGATTTTACAGTGGAGACTTCCTTCCATTTACATTGCCTCAGGTTGTAAATGAAGGTCCCTTTACTGGTGACAGACCAGAGAGAGTGGAGTCAGGCTGGTGTGTATTCTAGTAAGATGAAGGTGTTGCTTCTGCACATGCAGGTGTGGCAGCCACAATGTTGTTGCTACAGCAGTTATTGGTGGCATAGCTTATATAAACAAGCCAAAAGTGCATCCCCTGTTGTGACATTTGTAAACAATTTAAATCTCCCACCGTGGGTTGTCCACCGCAGACACTTGTAGATTTCCAACATACCTTTCAGTTGCATTTATTTGGACCACTGTGGTCCTCTTAATTCAGATAGTGTGTGTAAATTGGTCCGACTTGCAGTTGGTTCTTACCCAAGGCTCCTCTAGGTGTGGCCACAACATTCAGCTGATGCACGAGACGGTTATTAAAGATCTGCAAGTCCTTAGTTGAACATATGCATCCACTACTTTTCACTCGGACCAGGGCTCTGCTTTCACTTATAAAGTGTATAGGGATTCTATTGTTTCCCTGGGTGTAGATACATTATTCTTCTCCATATCAGCCAGAGGGCAATTCTGTATTAGAGAGGATGAACTGTGACTTAAAGCAGTACTTAACAGCTAGAGTATTAGAATACAAGGTGTAGTTTAATCAATCCACCACCTATTTGGGGAACAAAGAGCACTTAACTTTCCAAAAGATCTCTGGGTGGCTGGACCCAATACAAGGTCCTCTTCTGCATAAAAATGTATGTTAAAGACCTTGAAGGTCCAGACATTGTGGCAGCAGCCATACCCTTTGACGTAAATGACCATTGTGCTATCTTGCAGGATTTACGAAATGTTTATTATCCAATAAGCAGTTAAAGACATCTATCGGCAGGAATCTAGAAACAGACACGTTCTAGCTGGATTCCACAAGTTGGAGATTTCACTAGAGAAAGGACTGCGGTAAAGGAGGAGTTTGGCCCATTATACTGTGCACCAGTGCTAGCCCTTAGCATTCAAGGTACAATACCTGTAATATTTCCAACGCTTGCTGGTTCTGAAGACTATCATTTTGTCTTCATTGATCACATCAAGTGACATCATGAGGAAGATTTTAAACAGTAGGCCAAGAGGAGCTCTTGATAGTTCCCCAACTCCTCTTGTTATCAAACAGGAAATTCCTCTGCAGCATGTCAGCACCATCAAAGCGGTTTCTCCCCAATTGGCAGGAATGGATTTCAGTTAATTCTTAATTCCGCTACAAATTCCAGCCACACGACTAAAGTGAGAACTGTATTTACTACGGTGTTTACTGCAGCTGATGTAGTTCCTACTGATCCACCTTTCGTGGATTGATTGGAGTACTTTGCCGCTGGCTCCTTTTTTTCAACAAATTGCTTCTAATTACTATACGAGAACAGATGATTTTTCTTCCGACACCTAAAAGTTCTTTTGTTTTAAACACTCTGCCTACATGGGCCTGTGTTTTCTTTTCGCGGCTGAAATACATAGATCTGGTCCCACTTTGGATATATGTTTGGATTAAACTTTCCTTGGTTTTTCTATTCCTTTGGATTTGATTTGGGACTGTTTTCTTCTGGTTGATATATGGCCATTAACTTCCAGAACACTCTACAACAGAACTGGTGAGGAGGTGTGAACTCCTCATTCATCAACTTAAGCTAAAAAGACTTGTACCTTGTGAACATTTCAGCTGTTCCTGTAACTGACAGAATTGTTTGGGATAAAGTACCTTTTGATATATGCGGAGCAAAGGAAGTAATACAAATACCTTATGTTTTTAGGGTTTTTATGGGTGATGTTATTGTACTTGGGTTACATTCTGATGATTGGGATGTTGAGACTGTATACTCCTTGTTCTCAGAGCTGTAATACTACACCATTTTCGAATCTGTGTGCATGTATTTAAATTCTGCTAATTATGGTGAAATGTGCTGTTACCATCATTATGGATATTACCATTTATATCGAGCTAGTGTTTAATGCACACTCTTTAATTCTACACAATGTGAACATTGTCCATCTCCCCCACAAGGAAGATCCAAAACGCATAGGGATGAATTCACATTTTTGTGAATACTATTGTTCGACCGAAATCTTCGTATTTTAAACTTTTCACTACATCAGCAAAAAAAATGTGTTTGCCCAAACTCAGCTAATAGTCATGAAAGGCTAGGACTATTGGAAGGATACCATTAAAATGATAACAATTCGGGGGATTTTCTGAACTATGCAGTACAGAAGACTAAGAGTCTGGGACTGATAAAAATTAAAGACATATATGCACCAAATATTCCTTCCATTGCCCAATTTGACAATTGGTAACATCTCAAATTATACTGACCTACAGATCAATAGCATGTTACAAAATGGAACCTTTAATGCCACACTTTCAGGTAACCCTAGGCGAAGTACTGCCCTACGCTCACGTAGTTTGCGAAGTTTGCGCTACTTCGCACTACGCGAATTGCACGTAGCACAGTGCAAACACAAGCAGCTTAGTGGTCATTTTTTGCTTGCTTGCGGTCCTCAACGTCAAGTTGGCGACCGCGAGCGAGCAAAATGACATCCAGGCGAGACTTTATCCTCGTTCCCGATCAGCTACATCAAGTTGCCGATCACAAGCGTGGAAAATAAACCTCCCGGCGAGATTCTCAAAGCGGAAGGTCACGTTTCTCATTCAGTTGTAGCATATTCTCACGACCGCTCGCGATTAGAAACTACCAGTCCGCGTTAAGAAAGCTGCAGCTAGAGTAGAAATCTACTCAAGCAGGAAGAAAACTACCGCTTGCACAGTGCAAGATGCGGTTTGCACTGATTGCACAGTGCGGACAAGCATCCGGCACTGTGCAATCAGTGCGAACAGCATTTTGCACAGTGCACTACGCAATTCGCGTAGCTCACGTAGTGGAAAGTGCACTTCGCGTAGCTGCACATAGCACTACTACGCGAACTACACACAGGGTTACTTTCAGATACAAACGGGTGCTTATTGTGACCAGGGGGTACAAATGGTTGTTATGCTCCTTTTCGGAGTTCAACACCAGAATTAAATTTAGGCAGACGCAACCCTCATCACTCCCATTCAATACACTCGGGGCTAATCACAATCTATTTGTTAGGGAAATTGTACCAACAATGGTTTGTAGATTTCAAACTGTTTTCCCTTCTTTTGGAAGACATGGACCTGTCGAATTTTTTGTGGAGTCCCAGGTCCCTGCATTCAAAAAGATTTATTTATGCTACATATAACGACATTTACAAAATTATCACAAAATGAAGCTACTGCACATATACGACAAACTGATCAAGATCATTTGGATAAAGTAATTGCTGTTTTTGATAATAGTATTATTACTGTGCCTTCTCGCATTTACAACTTATAACATTGTGTCATCTTTTATCGATATTATGCAGAGTGATATGTCTTCTTCAGAACATGGGCAAAGTCAGCTCACAGATCAGATCTATCATGAAGTTAAGTTGGACACTACAGGTCCTCAAAAGGGGCCACGTGCCATGGAATCATTTCAATTCTAGGCACCTATTCCTGACTTTCAATGCATCATGAAAACGACTAAATGGCTAAGAAGGACTCCACTTACACAGCGTTCCATCTCGAGAAGTTAGAACAGCTCCCATTCACAATAGCAGAAACACCCACTGTGATGTGGCGGATATGTGATGTAATATCTTTGCCAAGTTCAACACTCCAGTTCACAGCTTGCATGAAACATTTTCGAGTGAGTAAATGTCAAGCCCTAGCAGGGAGCGTTATTCATGCGTTAGGGTCATCCCATTCTCTTACCAATGTGAGCTAGCAAATAAAGAGATTTTCCTTACTGAGAAGGAATACAACTCTTCTGTTGGTGTAGGAAACTGGCTCTATATATGCTACACCAAAATGAGGTTTAGTGTGTGTATAGAGTCCGGGTGACCCAGAGGTAGGCAGAGGTTAAAGTTAGATAGAATTTTACTCTCTACTTGTGGTAGAGTGGTGGAGCAGTAAGGCAGTATCAGGGGACAGTGTTAAGCATTTGAGGTACACACTCAGTCAACAAATGAATTCACACACTCAAGAACTAAACTCCAGGCCAATTATTTTTTAATAAAAAATATACTGTTATATCCTCTTCGCTGCGGATGACGAGCTCAGCTCGTCATCAGCCACGGTGGTCGTGTGCTGATGACGAGCTGAGCTCGTCATGTAACAAGGCTCTTTGAATTTTGCCACACACAGCGGGAAAAGCCGCTGCAGGGATGCGGTTATTTATAGAACCAAGCAAGCCTGGCACAGGTAAGCATTAAATACTTTACAGTAATATGTTGCTGATTGTAGAACAGTTTGAAAATGCAATACGAATTATACTTTGTTTGATTTACAGGGGATGCAGTAGGTTACAATACTTACCAAATACAGTACATTGAAATGAATAGGCGTTTTCAGTAAATTGCAGGTAAGTTATTTTTTATGTTACTTTTCTAACTCTGTGCTGGATACCTAGATTCAGCACAGGGACATTTTCTGCAAACAGGTAAGTAAATAAGTTTTGGTTATTCGTGCAACTTTTAAAGAATATTTTTAGATTTCAAAACTCCACACTTTAAATCTTTTTGGGAGAAAATGATCAATGTTATCCTATGGAAGAAAAACAGGTTATCGGTTCACAGGTAAGTTATCTACTGTGTGAGTTAAGGTTCTGGGGTTAAACTCAGGGGTCCCCCAGGGTCAGTGATGCACTCTTGTTACACCTTCCGCGGCACTAGGGCGGCCGGGTGCAGAGTGTTGAGGTCCAATGTTATTCAATGGGGGGTAGGGGGCCTCCAGTTGGTGGCTGCTGGCAAGCAGGCCACTGGGTTGTGGGAGCAAAGCTCCTAGGGTTTAGGTCAGGGCAAACAGGGAAACAAAGTAGCACAAAAAGGTGCAACCTCAGGGGCACTGAGGCGGCCGGGAGCAGTGTTAAGACGTGGGCGCCGTTGTTTTCAATGGAGAACCTCCGGTTTGCAAAAGCTTTGCAGGCAGGGAGACGAAGGACTTCTGGGTGCGACCACCACTTCAAGAGGAAGTTGGGGGTTGATTAGGCACCATCTGTTTGGGCACACAAGGCAGTGGGGCGCCGGGTGCAGCGGTGCCTTTTGGGGGTCGGATCTTCTTAACAGCTCCTGGTCGCGGTTAGGGGCCCTTCTGGATTTAGACTTCAGGCATCGACTTGAGGCAGGTCGCGGGTCGCTGGAACTCGGTTCAGGATCGCCGAGGTGACCTCCTCGTGGTGTTTTCTCCACATGAGCTCGGGCCGGGTTTGACGGGTGCAGAGTGGGCTGGATTCATGGTCAACGGCTGCTGCCAGAGGTTGCAGTTGAACAAATTCGGTGTTCACAGGAGAAGCAGTCTTTGGAAGTGAAGGCAGGCAGGTCCTCCAGGGTTTTTGAGGTTGCTGGCTGCAGAACACCAGGGTTTCGTAGAAGCAGGTTCGAGGGGAGAAAGGCCTGTCGGGCTTGGGCCAAGTCAGTGGGCGTCTTCCTCTTGTTAGCTGGCTGCACAACTGTTCTGTCCTTTTCTTCTTGTCAGGCTGGATCTGAGGAAGCAAGATTCAGGGTGCCCCATAAATACTACATTTAGGGGCGTTACAGGTAGGTAAAGGGCAGGGACCAATGGGTTCCTTCCCTGGGGTGGCTACACGCCCTAGCTTGCCACACTCCAGTGAGAGTAGGGCCGGAGCCTGTCCCTGGTTGGTTGGGTTCCCCCAGCCTCAAGATAGCAGTGACTAAGTTGTGCTTCACCTCGCCTCCCCCACCTGAGGGTGGGAGTTGGCAGAGGTGGGCACACCTTACTCACTTGTTTTTCCCATTGGTTCTCCCACCCAAAGTGGGGGGCAGAACCAGTTGGGACCAGTCGCTGAAAGCAGCAAGTTGTCTGGGGAAGCGCACAAAGGAGGCAAGCCTTTGAAGCTTCCCCTTCGAGAACCCTGCCCAACTATGGGAGGAGGCTTGGCACCTTGTCCCAGGATGTGCATTGTTTCAAGCCCCCCGAGAGCAACCAGCTCTCGACCCAGAGGTCCAGATACATGTCTGTTGATGGCCGCCTAAGTAGCCACTCAGTCAGGACACTAGGTTGGTTAGTTTTCAGAGGGCATCTCTGAGATACCCTCAGTGTGAATTTTTCATTAAATCCCACATTGTCATCAGTGTGGGTTTAATGTGCTGAGAAGTTTGATACCAAACTTCTCAGTTTTCAGTGTAGCCATTATGGTGCTGTGGAGTTTGTAATGACAAACTCCCAGCACCATATACTCTTAATGGCAGCACTGCACTTACAAGGTCTAAGAATGGACTTAGACACTGTAAGGGTACAGGGCTCATGCACCTGTACCCTCACCACTGGTATAGTGTACCCATCTGGAGGGGTGACTAATTATGCCAGGGCAGTGGGTTGTAGGCATGGCACACAGGAATGTGAGCCATGTCAACTCTTCACTTTGTTCTGCAACAAAACACGCAACCTGCAAAGGCAGTGTGTGAGTGTAGTGGTACCGGACCTCTAAGGATGGCACAATAAGTGCTGCAGCCCTTCGAGGCCTTCTCTGGTCACAGCGCCGTTGGTACCTGTGGTACCATTTATCAGGGGCTGACCTGTGGCCAGAGATGCCAATCAGGTTTGTTTTGGGGAAAGAACACAGGCCCTGGGTACCTGATTGGCAGGGCCCCAGGGCACACCAAGTAAAAGTGCATCAGTAGTCTGGCAAGAAGTGGGGGGGTTACAGCAACAGAAACCCACTTATCTACAGTTGGTCACTCACTTGTTAGTAAACATGTTCCCATCCATGCATCCAATGCTTTAGTAACGAATCTGGCTACTACTAAAAGAAATATCAGCCATTCAAATCTCCCCCTCATCACGGTCCTTTCAAATGGGAGCGCTTTAATGTTAAGTGACAAAGACTGTTGCAGCATGAAGGCTGGAATACCATATATTCTCCCAGATAGTGACCTGCTGCAATAATGTGCTTTTTCAATCTAAGCATACGATCTCCGATAGTAAATTGCGGCCTTCAATTCGAACTATGAAGGCAAATTTTAACAAGCTCAGCCAACGCAATGCCTTATTGTTCCAAAAAGATATAGCATTAACATCTGACCGAGAAACTTTTAACCTGCAGGTTACAAGGAAATCCAGTGAAATACAGCCCTTTAGTGCAAGATGGATCACCCACAGCGCCAGAAGGCTGATATGGAGCCTAGACTCCACCGGAGACCAGCAGACTCTGATCACGGCCTCTCCCATGTGGCTGACCCACCCCAGAAGTGATGCATCTGTCACCACTGTGAACTCTGGTTGGGAAAAGGAGGGGGATGTGCCATTGACCCAATCCCGGTGCGTTAAGCACCACTGAAATTGGTGTGCAGTGCCCTCCGAGATCTGGACGCAATTGTAAAGATTCCTCTGAAGCTGTGTCCAATGGAACTTCAGGTTCAGCTGCAGAGCCCGCTTATGCCCCCTGGCATACTTTACCAGAAGGATGCAATAGGCCATGAGGCCTAGTAGCCTCAGGGTCATTCTGACCGAAACCTGGGATAGAGGCTAAAAAATCGGAATCATAGCCCGAATATCCTGGGCTTGCTGCTTGGAAGGATAAGCCCGAAAACTGCACTGTGTCCAGAACTGCTCTGATGAAAAGGAGGTTCTGAGAAGGGATGTGGTGTGAACCCCAGCAAATGTAGGAGGACAGGCGTAGTCTGGAGGTGGGAGAAGACAGCCTGGGGCGAGCCCACCTTTAACAGCCAAGCGTATAGATAGGGGAAGACTGGAACCCCTGATCTG